>NW_028327178.1:48586666-48738181 GCF_987537825.1 Furipterus horrens | reverse complement strand
GAGCCCCAGGGCCTGCGTCCTCAGGAACCCAAGGACCCTTCCCAAGAATAGCACCCGAAGGGCAGCACCTCTCAGGACCCAGCCTGAGGCCAGAGATTCCCCACCAACACCTCATATCTGTGTCTCCTGAACCCAGATTAACTCAACTTTGCCTTGGTCAAGTCCCCAAAAGGATCACACCCACCTCAATGTCAGCCAACCCAAAGAAAGTTCTGGAAAGGGCAAGCTGGAGTGGAAAGGTAGGGTGCTCTTGACATTTTGCAGTTAAGTCATCTTAATTTAGTCATTTGGATATACCACAAGGACTGTGTGAAGATAGTGTTGGGTCCCTCTTGGACCCTGCAACAGACCTGATTGAGAACCCTGAAGTTTCATTGGTCTCCAGATAAGCCTTCCACTGCTGGAAGGGACAAAAGCAGAAAGAGAAAAGAGGAAGATGATGCTCTTCCTCCCAATCACATCTCTGCTCAATCCCATGAAACTCAAGATATGGCCTCTGTTTAGAGGAAGGATTAACTACTTTCTTTGAAAGAAAAGGTAGATAGTAAAAAGCCATGTGTTAATGAATTTAAGATTGCCTATAAAACCCTCATCATCAAAAATTAGATTTGAAGCAGGTAAAAACAATGGAATTTATCCTCAAATGTCCCTTGGAGATGTAGTGTGTGTGGTATGAATGCTGACCTCTGCAACCCTGGAAGCTTAAATTATTAATCTAGTTGTTGCCTATTTTCTTTCGTTTTTATGACCTTTTATTGCTGCTGAGCAGTTTGTTGCTGTAGAATTTTTGCTGTATGTTACAGGTTTTTTTTTGTTTTGTTTTTTTTAACTACTCTAGGATAGCATGTAGACAATATCTCATAATGGTTTCAGAGCACAATCTTTGGCAAAATAAAGTCACGGCAGGTTAATTAAGAAATTTAGAAAATTCTTCCATGGACAACTCTGTGCCCTGAAAGGAAAGGTTATAATTAAGATACATTTGATGTCATTAGGATAATTTAAAATGCCAGCTTTTCAAAAACTGCAGATAATAGTCAGTAGGAAGAAAACATTCTATATATATTTAACTCATTTCTGGATGAACTCACATTGTTGGAAACCAAAAAACAAAACAAAACATTTTTCTCCCCCTGCTGTCCTTACACTTGCACAGTCTGATCTTTATTTCTATGGCCTGAAAGATGCCCCTAAGCTTTCACTGTCACTTTCAAGAAATAGCAAATCTCATTTTTAGACCCTTTATGACTCCAAATATAAGTCTCTCCTTCACATCACAGCGTCCCAGAGCTCAGGCCTGATGTTGGTCTGGTAACAACTCCAGCAGCTGTGAGAGGCAGGGTGGAGATGGACAGGTGAAAGGAGTGATTTATGTGAAGTCCTTATCTGGGCCAAGTGGTGGTGATCCCATGATGACCGCTCTTGCGAGTTCTTCAGGTGTGTGTGAGCGTGTGCACACACACACACACAGCTGGGGATGTCTGAAACTGCCACCCCACTGCACTTGGGGAGCAGTGATCAGGTTTTAGTCAGTCCTTGGGGCAAGGAGAGGAGGGCATAGAGAAGGAGTACCCTTAAGGCCAGGCTCTGGTGTCTAGCAGGAGATAAGCAGGGGCCTGGGAAAAACATCAATAACTTTCCTGGAGCTGCTATAACAAGGCACCAAAGACTGAGGGGCTTAAAACAACAGAAATGTGTTGTCTCAAAGATCTGCAGGCCATAAGTCTAAATCAAAGTGTCAGAAGGGCCGCCTCCCTCTATAATGTGTAAGGGGCCTTTCCTTGCCTCTCACAGCTTCTGATGGTTGCCACAATCATTGGCTTGCAGCTGAGTAACTCCAGTCTCTGCTATCATCCCATGGTGTTCTCCCCTCATCAGCCTGTGTGCCTGTGTCTCTTCTCTTAGGAGGACACCAGCCATGTTATGTTAAGAACCACCTGCCCCAGTATGACGACGTCTTCTTACCTTAAGCAATTACATCTGCAATAACCTTTCCAAATAAGGTCCATTCACAGGTACTAAGGTTAAAAATCCACATCTTTTTGTGTGGAGACACAGTTCAACTTATGACAGACCTGGACAACCTCTACTGGCTCCTTGTAGCTTAGTGTTTCAGGTACATATAAATATCTGAAGAGCATGCACTGGCTGTCCTCCAGTCCCTTCCAGTCTTGTGTTTGGCCAATCTCCTACTCAGTCTACACTCAAGCTTTGTGAACTTCTTAGTCCAGCAGCATCCACTGGTCTCTGTGGGCTTTCTCTACACCTCCCAACCCCTCTGCTGAGTGAACTCTGCAGAGTTCAAGCTCTTCCTCTGCAGCACCTTATTTCAACCTTCCACCACCAGGAAAAAGGCATCACCCTGCCCCACTGCATTTTCTCTAGGGCCCTGTTAACAGTACTCGGTATCGACTACTGAAAATGCACTATTGTTAACAAGTTTTGACCCCTTTTTGACTCTGTCAAGCATCCCTTTTGAGGTTTGTGCTCTCTAAATGACAAGAGTGTTGGGATTGGTGGCTATGTTCTCCACCAGCTTCCTAAAACCCATTTAACCCCAGGTGAGTGGAAGTAAAATGCTACATTTAACAACTGGTCAAGCAATGTCTGTTCCCAGGAAGACTTGGTATGCCAGGAATACCTCTCTTCGCCTGGTAGAGGGGAGGAGCTGAACTCTGGCTCCAATCTCTAAAGGAGGCTTCCAGCAAGCAAGGTTTCCAGTGTTAGGGGTGGGCCTGGTAGGCGGCCAGGAAAGGTCTACAGCCCTGGGGAGAGAAGCCAGGGAGATCAAGGGCTCTGGCTATTTTAGGACAACGGTAGGGTTGTGAGGAAGAGGGAGGTAGAACTGAAATAAGGAGAAGGAAATCCTAGGCTTCTACAATTGGAAGCGAAATGGTGTTCTTTTGGCTCTTCCTTTTTTGATGAAAACCTTAGGAGAAGGACCCACGGTAGGATGGGGTTTGATAGTTGAGCAGGGTCTAAAAGTGCTACTCTCTTAGGGGTTCTAAGAGTGCTACACTCTTAGAACTATTTTCAGGAGATAGTCTTTTTGGTTAGTGACAGGCTATTACCAGTGAAATGGTACATTCACTCTATGATTTCATACAGGAATTCACACTTGTCACATTTGGGTACAATGTTTGGAAACTAGTTCTGCAAAACAGGTTCAGTTGGAGGCATGGATAAGCAGCGCCATCTAGTGGCTAATTAAGCAAACTGTTCGTGGTCTGAAAGTCTGAAGACCCACGTCCTCTTCTATTACCACTTTTGCATGTGTTCAATATAATTTATTCCAGGTTAGAGTAAAAACTTAATGAGAAAATATATTTGCATGGCCATACGCCTTTCAGTTAAAAATGTATGGGAGTGTTGGAGTGAATATAAGAAATAGTGATCTTTAACCCAGGCAACATTTTATCCTTTCACAAATATTGAGTGCTGTGGTTCAAAAGGACCTGGGCAGGCAGTGAGTTCAAGAGTGGCATGGCCTTTCCCTCCTGAGACATAGTATGGGAAGTTCATTGACATCTGTGCACACTTCCATATTTTGGAGATTCTGCTTCATACAATATTCATTCTAAGAAAATATAGGGAGAGAATCTTGAGTTTATACAGTTTTCCAGAACTGATATTTAATTGAAGTAAATTTCAATTTAATTTAAATAAAAATTTCAGTTCCTCAGTCACACTAACCACATTTCAAGTGTTCATTAGGTGGTCACATGAAGTTGTGGTTACTTTATTGGATGGCACAGTTCTAGTAGATAAAAGGAATTTGATAAAAATCAGCATATGTTCTTGATTTTTAAAAATCTCTCCACCTAAGGATTCCAGAGGAATTCCCTTTAGAGGCATCCAGTGTTAACTGAGGGAAACCAGAAATAAATTTTTTACTTTGCCCAACTTAAAAAAAATTTATTTTTGCTAAGTTCACTAAAACAAATAAAAAGAGAATAATCATTTCAATTTTTGTCATACAAAATTCTAAAATAGCATTTCATGAATTTAAAAGTCTTGGTCAAGAATAAAAGACATGTTAATTCTTTCATAATTATTTTGAGTTAATATTATCGAATTTAAAAGGATTTTAAATATTTAAGGATTTTTAAAATTGGGCTATAAAGGAAGCTAATATTACTTCCATAGGCTATTAAAGTTGATTTTTTAAAGTATATTTTATTGATTATATTGTTACAGTAGTTCCAATTTTTCCCCTTTGCTCCCCTCCACCCAGCACCACCCCTCCCCCAGCAATTCCCCCAAGACCATGCCCATGGGTCGTACATACAAGCTCTCTCACTTCACCCTTTCATATATTATTCTTCTTTTTTAAAAAATTAATTAATTAATTATTTTAAAAATAAAAAATAACAATCCCTCCCTCTCAGACTTAAGACCCTTTATAATCTTATGAAGGACAATGAGCTCCTCTAGCTGCTTCAAGCTGGACATGGTCATCATCCTACCTACCCTAGGGTCCAGAAATCCCTAATAAGAGTTGGGGTGTGGAGGGGAGGGTGGCCTTCCCACATGGGGAAGGATCGTGCAGACTCCAGGTCACTTGGCTGTCCCCAGACAATGGTGTGCTTGGTTTAACAGGTTGGCATCCTTGTTGTATTCTGGGGCAACAGATTTGGCAACAGGGTTAAAAGGCATCATTCAGTCCATAGCCACTAGATGACAAAAGGCAGGTATTAATTTTTCAATGTTCCACATTAGGGAAAAGAAGGGCTTCTTTGGAGGAAGGTGTGCCAGGCCCATCTCACCTGTCCAAAACCTTTTTGCCCACTAAACTTAGTTTGGGCTGAGGGAAATATTTTAGGTTTTCCCCCCTCTCAGACCTCTGGGACCCTTCTGTCCAAGCCATTAAGATAGAAAAGAGAAACCAGTTTTAAAGTGAAGCTCACAGACCACCCCATTCTTCACCAACCCAGCCACTTAGTTCAGCCAAACCATTGAGTCTCAGGAGGCCATGATGCAGACAGGATTAAGTGAGGCCTATACGTACAGACAATCACTCAGGTAATGAGATCATAGGCTTATGCTCTATGAAAACAGAAAACAGATGTTAATTTATGTAACAAAACCTACAAACAAGTCTCTAGATCTGTAGGACTGTCTTACTGGAAAGATACCCAGTTGCAAGGCATTTGACATTCTTCTTGCCTGTAAATTAAACATCTTGGATGATATCACAGACATAGTTTAACTTTCAAATGAAAACAAATTTTAAATGAAAAGAAACTTTAAAGGCAGCTGCACTACTTTACAGTCTACCACTGAGCATTGTCATTTTCCTTGAATAACAATTTTTGTCCCTAAATTACCCTCCTTGTCATTAATAGGACTGCATTAGGTCCATTTTTAATTTATCCTGTTCATTTGCATAAATACAACAAGAGCATCAAATGATCACTTATGATCTTTAGTTCTGCTTTGCTGGAACTTACACAAGGAACATTTAGGGTGACCTTCAGTCTGCCCTTCAGGGTACAGGAGCAGAACCACATACCTGGCATTCAGCCTTGCCTGTACACACTTCTCTTTTCCAAGTCCTTCTGGTTTTCCATTGAGCCTTAAGGTACCTTCTAGCCATCTCTCAGGAAAACAACCTTCATTCCTTCGCTGGAAAGATTGTTGTGGACCGCACAACCAACCAAGGTACAAGGCCTTTTATCTCGTGGGCTTTTACTACCTTCGAAAGTCAATCCCAATTCCTCAGGGCTTTTTGGTAACAACCTGAGCCCAAGCATGTCTCCTTTAGGCATGACATCTCACCTTTATTAACGACTGATCTTATTAGTTTTATGCAAAGAAACTTATGTCATTACTTACTTCTTTAGCATGCCAAACTCTGGAGGGATCAGATAGGAAGAAAAATATACAGTGTGAAGGAAAATCTTTGTCCTTCTAATATTTACTGAACTTGAATTTTCCATTCTTTATATTTTCATTTTTTCCTCCACTAAAATTTTGTTTGTTTGTTTTTCCATTACAGTTCTTTCACTCCCCCCCCCTTTTGCTTCCCTGCACTCTGCCCCCCACTTCTTCCACATTCAGTTTCCACGCAGTTGTCCATGTCCCTGGGTCATTTATACATGTTCTTTGACTATACCCTTCCTCTTCTTATCCCTTTTCTCCCTCCTGCCTCCCCCCTTGTTATTGTTAGTTTATTCATTATTTATATACCTATGGTTCGATTTTGCTCATTTGTTTGTGTTCATTAGTTTTCTGTAATAGGTGATAGCATAAGATATTTGTTTTTCATTGCCTGGCTTATTTCGCTAAACATAATTCTCTCTAGTTCCATCCATATTTTTGCAAATGATAGAAGTTCCTTCTTTCTTTCTGCTACATAGTACTCCATTGTGTAAATGTATCACAGTTTTTTGATCCACTCATCTACAGATGGGCACTGGAGGTGTATCCGGCACTTGGCTATTGCCAATAGTGCTGCTATGGACATAGGGATGCATAGGTTCTTTTGAATTGGTGTTTCAGGATTTTTCGGATATGATCCTAGTAATGGAATTGCTGGTTCAAAAGGCAATTCCATTTTTAGTTTCTTGAGGAAATTCCAAACTGTTTTCCATAGTGGCTGCACCAGTCTGCATTCCCACCAGCAATGCACCAGGGTTCCCATTTCTCCACATCCTTGCCAGCACAAGTTGTTTGTTGATTTGTTGATGATGGCCATTCTGACTGGTGTGAGGTGGTATCTCATTGTGGTTTTTATTTGCATCTCTCTGATGGCTAGTGATGCTGAGCATTCTTTCATATGTCTATGGACCCTCTGTATGTCCTCTTTGGAGAAGTATTTGTTCAGGTCCTTTGCCCATTTTTAAATTGGGTTGTCTGTCTTTTTGGAGTTGAGTAGTATAAGTTCTTTATATATTTTGGAGATCAATCCCTTGTCTGAGATATCATTGGCAAATATATTTTCCCATATAGTTTGTTCCCTTTTCATCTTGCTGATGTTTTCTTTTGCTGCACAAAAACTCTTTAGTTTGATGTAGTTCCATTTGTTTATTCTTTTCTTTATTTCCCTAGCCTTAGGAGATATATCAGTGAAAATGTTGCTCTGTGGGATATCTGAAATTTTCCTGCTTATTTTTTCCTCTAGGACTTTTATGGTGTCACGGCTTACATTTAAGTCTTTGATCCATCTTGAGTTTATTCTGGTGTTGTGGTGTAAGTTGGTGGTCTAGTTTCATTTTTTTTGCATGACCCTGTCCAGTTCTCCCAACACCATTTGTTGAAGAGGTTTTTTTCACTCCATTTGATGTTCCTTCTCCCTTTGTCAAATATTAGTTGACCATATAGACCTGGGTTTATTTCTGGGCACTCTATTCTGTTCCATTGATCTATATGTCTGTTCTTATGCCAGTACCAGACTGTTTTGATTACCGTGGCCTTGTAGTATAGTTTGATATCAGGTATTGTGATTTCTCCTACTGTGTTTTTCTTCCTCAGAATTACTGTGGCTATTCGGGCTCTTTTTTGGTTCCATATAAATTTGTGAAGTATTTGTTCTAGGTCTGTGACATATGTCATTGCTATTTTAATAAGGATTGCATTGAATCTATAAATTGCTTTTGGTAGTATGAAAATTTTAATGATGCTGATTCTTCCCATCCATGAACATGGTATATACTTCCATTTATTTGTATCTTCCTTAATTTCTTTCTTCAGTGTTATGTAGTTTTCTGAGTACAGGTCTTTTACCTCCTCGGTTAAGTTTACTCCTAGGTACTTTATTTTTCTTCTTGCTATGGTAAATGGGATTTTTCTTTTAGTTTCTATCTCTGAGATTTTATTTTTGGTGTACAGAAATACCTTCGATTTCTGAATATTTACTTTGTACCATGCTATTTTGCCAAATTCACTTATTAGGGAGTAGTTTTTTTGTGGAGTCTATAGGGTTTTCTATGTACACTATTATGTCATCTGCAAATAATGAGTTTTACTTCCTTTTTTCCAATTTGGATGCCTTTTATTTCTCTTTCTTGTCTGATTGCTGTGGCTAGAACTTCCAAGACTATGTTGAATAGGAATGGAGAGAGTGGACATCCTTGTCTTGTTCCTGACCTCAGGGGGAATGCTCTCAGTTTTTGTCCATTGAGTACGATGTTGGCTTCAGGTTTCTCGTATATGGCCTTTATTATGTTGAGGTTTGTTCCCTCTATTCTCATTTTGCTGAGAGTTTTCATTATAAATGGGTGTTTTACTTTATCAAATGCTTTTTCTGCATTTATTGAAATGATCATGTGGTTTTTGTCTTTTTTTTTTATGTGGTGTATTACGTTTATTGACTTGCAAATATTAAAACATCCTTGCATCCCTGGGATGAATTCCACTTGATCATGGTGTAAGATCTGTCTAATTGTGTTGCTGGATCCGGTTTGCCTTATTTTGTTGAGGATTTTAACATCTATGTTCATCAGCGATATTGGCCTGTAGTTTTCTTTCTTTGTTGTACTTGAGCTGGTTTTGGAATTAGGGTAATACTGTCTTCATAGAGTAAGTTTGGGAGTCCTCCCTCTTCTTGGATCTTTTGGAATAGTCCAAGGAGGATAGGAGTTAGTTCTTTCCTAAATGTCCTGTAGAATTCACCTGTGAAGCCATCCGGTCCAGGGCTTTTTTGTGCCGGGAGTTTTTTGATTACTGCTTCAATTTCACTCGTTGTTATTGGTCTATTCAGCCTTTCTGCTTCTTCTTAATTCAGTTTTGGAAGATTATATGTTTCCAGGAATTTGTTCATTTTCTCTAGGGTGTCAAATTTCTTGCCATACAGTTGTTCATAATAATTTCTTACGATCCTTTGTATTCCTGTGGTATTGGTTGTGATTTGTCCTCTTTCATTTCTGATTTTATTTATTTGGGTCCTCTCTCTTTTTTTCTTGATGAACCTGGTTAAAGGTTTGTCAGTTTTGTTTATCTTTTCAAAGAACGAGTTCCTACTTTTGTTGATCTTTTGAATTGTTAGTTTAGTCTCTATGTCATTTAATTCTTCTCTGATCTTGATGATTTCTTTCCTTCTACTCACTCTGTTTTTTGCTTGTTGTTCCTCCTCTAGTTCTTGTAGCTGTAGGGTTAAATTTTTTATTAGAGATTCTTTTAGCTTTTTTATGTAGGCTGTATTGCTATGAACTTTCCTCTCAGGACTGCTTTCATTGTATTCCATAGGTTTTGGGTTGTTGTGTGTACATTATCATTCGTTTCCAGAAAGTTTTTGATTTCTTCCTTGATGTCATTGTTAACCCATTCATTATTTAATAGCATGTTATTCATTCTCCATGAGTTTGAATGTCTTTGAGTTTTTTCCTTGAGATTGATTTTCAATTTTAAGCCATTATAATCTGTAAATATGCTTGATATAATTTTAATTTTCTTGAATTTGTTGAGGCTTGCTTTGTGTCCTACCATGCGGTCTATCTTTGAAAATGTTCCATGTGCACTTGAGAATAATGTATATTTTGCTTCTTTGGGGTGAGAAGTTCTATATATATCAACTAAGTCCATTTGATCTAGAGTGTTGTTCAATGCCTCAATATCTTTGGTGTTTCTTTGTTTTGAAGATCTGTCCATTGTTGACAACGGGGTGTTAAAGTCCCCTACTATGAGTGTGTTGCTATCTATATCTTTCCTGGAGTCTTTCAAAATTTTCCTTACATATTTGGGTGCTCCTAAGTTGGGTGCATATATGTTTACAAGGGTTATATCTTCTTGATGGATTTTTCCCTTAAGTATTATGAAATGCCCTTCTTTGTCTGTTTTTATGGCCTTTGCTGTGAAATCTGCTTTGTCTGATATAAGTATTGCTACCCCAGCTTTTTTTTCATGTCCACTTGCTTGAAACACTTTTTTTCCATCCCTTTACTTTCAGTCTGTGTAGACCTTTTGTTCTAAGGTGGGTCTCTTGTAGAAAGCATATGTGTGGGTTATGCTTTCTATTCCATTCAGCTACACTATGTCTTTTGATTAGAGCATTTAATCCATTTACATTTAAGGTTATTACCAATACGTACTTATTTATTGTCATCTTCCCCCTTTGTACTCGTGTTCCTCTCTGTCTCTCTCTGTTTCTCCATCTTCTTAAAGCAGATCTTTTAGCATCTCTTGCAATGCTGGTTTGGTGGAGATGTATTCTTTTAGCCTTCTTTTGTCTTGGAAACTCCTTATTTCACCTTCCATTTTGAATGAGAGCCTTGCTGGGTAGAGTATTCTTGGTTGTAGGCCTTTGTTTTTCATTGCTTGGAATATTTTTTGCCATTCCCTTCTGGCTTGTAGTGTTTCTGCTGAGAAATCTGATGATAGCCTTATTGGAGCTCCCTTGTATGTTATTGGTTGTTTCTCTCTTGCTGCTTTTATGATTCTTTCTTTGTCTTTGAATGTTGCCATTTTAATTATGATGTGTCTTGAAGTGGGCCTATTGGAGTTCATCTTCATTGGGACCGTCTGTGCTTCCTGGACTTGCATGACTCTTTCTCTCCTCATGTTAGGGAAGTTTTCTGTCATTAGTTTTTCAAAGAGGTTTTCTATCCCTTGCTCTTCTTCTTCCCCTTCTGGAATTCCTATGATACAGATATTATTACGTTTCATGTTATCCTGCAGCTGTCTTAGAACCTCTTCATTCTTGTTTAATCTTTTTTCATTTTCTTGCACTGTCTGAGAGTTTTTGTTTACGTTGTCCTCCAGCTCACTGATCTGATCTTCTGCTTCCTCTAGCCTGCTTTTAATTTCTTCTACTATGTTCTTCAATTCAGAGATCGTATTCTTCATTTCCTCCTGGCTCTTATTGATATCTTCTATGTCATTTTTCATGCTGGTGTAATTCTCAGTAAGTTCCTTGTAGTTTTTCTGGAGTTCCTTGTAGTTTCCCTGGAGTTCTTTGTAGTTTCTGCTGAGCTCATTTAGCTTCTCCATAATCCATGTTTTGAATTCCATATCTGATAGTTTGCTCCCCTCTTTCTGGGGATTCTACCTTTCCTTTTTATGGGGGGTTGTTTCTCTGTCTCCCCATTTTTGTGACTCTTATTGTTTGTTGTTGCTTCTTAGAATGATCTGCACTTCCTGGATCTGCCCCCGGTGGCGTCAGATCATACACCAGTCTGGGCCTAGGCATCCTGTTGGAGACTTTCAGTGATCTACCGCCTTTGTTTGTCTCCTTTAATTGTTAATCTATTCAATCTGTGATTAGCCATCAGGCTTAAGGAACGAGGGTGTGGCAGCTTAATTCCTGTAGGCAGGACTTTTGCTTCCCCTCAGGCTAACACCACTTGGAGTGAAATGGTCTGCCTGCAGTTCTGGGGATAAGTCAGCACTGGGACCCGGTCGGCTGTTCCCCCAGTTCTCCCCTCAAAGCTATCGTGCCAAACTCTCCCCAAGCATCTCCAGTTCTCTCTGCCTTCCCTCTGCTTGAGCCTGGGGTAAGTGGGGGCCAAAATATTTTCGTATGTGATCCTCTTAATAGCTCTTTTTCTCCAGCTGTTTCCCTCAGGCCAGAAAGAAACCCTGTCGCTTTTTGCTCTTCACAGCTGAATATTATTTTACTTTCCACTCTGTTTCTATAGGCTGGGAAGCCCAGCTGGGGGTTTAGACCCTGCCCTTCTCAGGGGAACCCCCGGCTGCTGAGCTGTTTTTCAGTCCCTTCAGCTGCCACCTGTGGGAGCCCAGCAAGCCCTTCCGTGTCTCCACACTCCCTACTGATCACATTGTGTTGTAGCGGCCTTTTCTGTCTCTGCATGGTTATAAGACTTCTCTCCAGCTAGAGTTCAGTTGGTTATTCCAGATGATTTCTCCAAAATTAAGTTGTAAATCCAGACCAGTCCTGGGAGGAGGTTAGTGTAGCTTCCACTTACTCCTCCACCATCTTGGATCTCTCTAAAGTTGATTATTAAACAAACTTTTACTTGAACTCATTCAATAAATGAACCTAACTTGTCATTTTGAATTATAAGACATAGAAGAGATAATTACCTTTCTTAAAACTACTTTAAAAGAAACTGGTTTACATTAAATTCAAATCACATTACTGCTTAAAGATTTTTTGGTTTCTAGTTTTACAGCTATAGCAAGAGTTACATCACTGTTCAATCTTTCCATCAGCAAATTTTCCTGGAGACAAACTTACTATGGAAATGACCATGGTTTTAGGTGTGACAGATAGAAGATGATACAATCCCAGTTTTGATCATTTATCTGAATCTCACAGAAAACTGCTCTCCTATAAATATCTATATATTTTGACAAAATTTTATAAAAAGCAGAATAAAAATAAAATTTCAGATTTTTTGGTAAAAGCTAACCTTGGCTATTTTATATCTTTGCTTGGGAGGGTTATTTGGACTTGGGGGCTTTCAGGTATTAAATTAATTTAAACTTTATATAGGATCTTATGGTTAAGATGATAGAGTAGGTAAATGCTGTACTTGAATCCTCCCACAACCACATCAAAATTACAACTAAACTACAGAACCACCATTGAGAATCACCCGAAGTCTAACTGAATGGAAGTCCTATAACTAAGAAGTCATATGGAGAGTAGTAGGAGAGAGACTCTGAAGGGGCTGGCCCCACACCCACCCCTGGCAGTTAAAAATATAAAGGTATATCTCAGCTGTGGATGTCTCCCCTGAGGAGTGACAGGTCTCAGCCCACATCAGACCCACCCCCCCTACCCCCACCCAGCACAAGATTCCTGTACCAAAAAGAGAAGTCTCCATAACTTCTGGCTGTGAACACCAGTGAAGAGTATGGCTGACAGAAATAGAGAGCTCCTAGATTCTAGATATTCTTTTTAAAGGGCCCATGCACAGAGTTACTTGCTGATGGACTCATTTTTTCTAAGCTCCAGAGCTGGGGCAGCAGCTTAAAAGTGCCAGGGATATATGAGGAGGAACTGAATTGTCTGGCTCTGGGACAAGGGCTAGAGGGGCAACTTCTCTCAGACAGAAGTGCTAGCAGAGGCCATCATTTCTTTTCTGAGCCCTTTTCCATGAAGCCCGCAGGTGGGTACCATATCTGAGATGCCATCAACCTGGCTAAAGTTGTCCACCCCATCCTGATGATTCACTGAGACCTCACCTCACCCAACTTGCAGGCCCAACCTATTTTCAGTGGCTTTCACACATGAATAGCTTGTCTTGGCTCATACTTTGAACTTTCCTAAAATCTCTCAAACAAGCATACCTTATTATCTCTTGCTAAGCAGTCCCAAGCCTTGGAGTAGAGGCAGCCAGCCTGGCCTCTTCTGGTCACCTCCAAGCCTGGCACAATTAGCAGCCATCTGTAGAGCACTCTCTAGCTCATGCCGGGTGGCTCTGGGCAGGGCACAGGTGGGGGCTGACCTTGGCCTGCACCCAGTGGCCAGCTTCAGACCATGCCAAAGGACCACCCAACCACCTCCATCAGTGACACATCCAAGAGACAAACTCATCAGACACCAGAGCCCTGTTAAAGTGATTCTTGCTCCAAAGGGTCAACCCCTGCATAACATCTCCTTCCCTGTAGATGCAGTCAGTCTTCATAGTCAATCAGACTGGTGGGGGGGGGTGGGGTGACGATGCAGTTAATCCCTCACATTGATGTACCAACAATCTACAACACGAGGGTGTACAAAGCCCACAATGGGTGCACCTGGAGTGCCTCATTTGGATGACTGGGAAGGATGCACCACTGGGTGCCACAGGGTACCTACTACAAAAGGCCACTCTACCAAGACAAGGAGACCTAAAAGCTCTACCTAAACATAGAAACAAACACAGGGAAGCTGCCAAAATGTGGTGACAAAGAAACATGTCTCAAACAAAAGAAAAGGACAAAGCTTCAGAAAAAGAACTAAACAAAATGGACACAAGTAATCTACCAGATGCAGAGTTCAAAACACTGGTTATAAGGATGCTCAACACACTTAGGGAAAGCATAGATCAATTGGATCAATTGAATGAGAACTTTAACAAAGAGGTAGAAAACATAAAAATGGAAATAGAGAACAGAAAAAGAACTAGTCGGAAATGAAAAATGCAATAACTGAAATGAATAATATGCTAGAAGGAATCAGCAGTAAATTAGATGAAGCAGAGAAAAAATCAACAATTTAAAATATATGATAGCAGAAAACACCCTATAAAAACAGCAAAAAGAAAAAAAAACAATCCAATAAATGAGGATAGCTGGCTCTGGAATAACTTCAAGCATATCAACATTCACATCATGGAGGTGCCAGAAGGAGATGAGAGAAAGAATTTAAAACTCATTTAAAAAAAATAATGACAGAAAACTATCCTAACTTGGAAAGGAAATAGACACAAATTCAGGAAGCAAAGAGAGTCCCAAACAAGATGAACCCAAAGAGGCCCACACCAAGACACATCATAATTAAGATGCCAAAGAGAGAATCTTAAAAGCAGTCAGTTAACTAGAAGGGAGCTCCCATAAGACTGTCAGTTGATTTCTCAATAGAAACTTTGTTTTGGATTGGCACTAAATATTTAAAGTGATAAAAAGCAAGGGCCTGCAACCAGGACTACTCATTCTTTCCAGCAAAGCTATCATTTAGAATTGAAAGAGCTTCCTAGAAAGGAAACGGCTAAAGGAGTTTATCACCACCAAACCATTATTATACAAAATGTTGAAGGGTCTTCTTTTAAAAAAAATATTATATAAATAATAAAGTGGCAATAAATACATACCTACCAACAGTTAATGTAAATGCAAATAGATAAAATGATTCAAACAAGAGACACAGGGTGGCAGAATGAATAAGAAAAAAAAGACCCATACATATGCTGCCTACAAGAGACTCATTTCACATCAAAATACACACACAGACTAAGAGTAAAGGGATGGAAATAGATATTTCATAAAAAAATTTTTAAAAAGTTGGGTAGCGATACTTACACCAGACAACATAGACTTTAAAACAAAGGTTACAACAAGAGACAAAGAAGAATTCAGAAATTCCATTTCCAGATATTTATCCAAAGAATCCTGAAACATTAATTCAAAAAGACATATGCATCCATGTGTTCATTGTGAAATTATTTATAATAACAAAGATGTTGAAGCACCTTGAGTACTTATCAATAAACAAATGGATAAAGAAAATGAAATCTTACCATTTGTGACAACATGGATGGACCTAGACGGTATTGTGCTAAGTGAAATAAGTCAAATATCATATGATTTTCCTTATATGTAGAATCTAAAGAATGAAATAAACAGACAAACATAACAGAAACAGACTCATTGATAGAGTACTTTTTGACAGTTACCAGAGGGGAGGGAAGTTTGGATGGCTGGGTAAAAAAAAGTGATGGTGTTAAGAAGTACAAATTGGAGGTTACAAAATAGTCACAAGAATGTAAAATACAGCATAGGAAATAATATTGTAATAGCTATGTGTGGTATCAGATGGGTACAAGATTTATTGGGGTGATCATTTCATAAGTTATATAAATCTCTAATCACTGGGTTGTATATGTGAAACTAACATAATGTTGTACATCAACTATATTTGAAAAATAAAAAATTATTTTAGAAAACTTTAAAGATTTTATTTTTATTTACTTTTAGAAAAAGGGGAAGGGAGGAAGAAAGAGAGAGAGAGAGAAACATTGATGTACAAGAGAAACATCAATCAGTTGCCTCTTTCCTGGCCCTAACCGGGCACCTGGCCTACAACCAGACATGTGCCCTGATTGGGAATCAAACCAGTGACCTTTCAGTTTGCAGGATGACACCCAATCCACTGAGCCACAACAGTCATAGTTATTTTTTAAAACTTTATATAAAATAATCTACTCCTGCCCTGGCCAGGTGACTCGGTTGGTTGGAGATCATCGCATACACCAAAAGTTTGAGGGGTTTGATTCCTGGTCAGGGCACATACCTAGGTTGCAAGTTTGATCCCTGGGAGGCAACTGGGGATGCGTGCCATGAAATTATAGCTAAAAAGAGGAAAAAAAAAATTAGACTCTCGGCAATGAGGTGCTATGAGCCAGAAGACAAAATATCCACCCTAAAAAGAGGCTCCAGCCATGAGTACTGTGGGTCCTACTGCACCCCACCTCTACCCTCCCACACTCACCACAACCATGCTGCAACCTGGCCTCCTGCCTGCATCTTTTCCTGATCTTGATCTTCATCTCAGTCACATCCCACACCTGACATGTCCATTTCAACTGGGGCCTTCAGAAGAATCTCCCCTCACCACTGCTTCTCTAAAATCACCTATATTTACATAGGTTTGTTAGCCTTGTGGCAATGTTGCCATCTCAGGGAGCTCCAAAGCAAGTTCTACAAAATGTTACCCTTTCAAAGGGGTACAGGTACAATGTACCAGCCATGAGTGTTTTTTAAAGTGATAAAAAGTGCTTGGAGGAAGCAGTGTGAAAGCAAGAGCTAGAGGCTTTTAGAGCAGATGGTCAAAGGAGACAAGAGAACCATAGAGTCCTGCTCTGGCCTCCCTTCCACTCCTCCACTGTGCCACTCCTCCAGAAGTTAAAGCCAAGCTAAGCCTCTGGTCTGAGTCTTGAGAAAGCCTGTCATGTTATCTAGATGGAGATAGACTGGTTTGGTTTGCTATGCCTTTTATCAAAACATAGGGCAAGACAACTTCAGTAGAGGTTGAAATAATAATGATGATGATCATTAAATTATCATCGCTAACATTTACAGGCTCAGGACAAGTATACTTCTCCCCACAATTCTCCTCCTTCAGCTGGAGATCAGACGCTCATGTGGATTTACAGATTTATTGACACATCCACTAAAGAGGTTCTTCTCCCTCTCCCTCTCTCCATCCCTCACTTTCAGAATTGGGATAGCTCTACAATAACAGTCTCAGAAGACAAGGAATCTTCCAAGACTTGGGCTTATAATGAGCTCTACTCAACAAACTAAGATCACCTGGTATGTTTCATTGCCTCCTTGTGTTGTTTGAAGAGGCTTTAAGAGAGCACCAAGTTAATGTCTGCAAACATTCTCTCTTTCTAATTAAGGGTCATTCTTAGACATTAATAAATAAAACTGTTTAAATTTCCCAAATATATTCACATTTCGTATCAGATAACCAAGTAATCAGGTCAATAATCCATGTGACACCTCCTTTTTAACGAAGAGCCTTACACTTCAATCAAAACTAAGCCATGGGAACAGGAAGTGTCAACAATATATTCATCAATATGTTGATTCTTTCTGCTTGACACACATTAAAAACTCAATAATAGTGAACTGAAACTTCCTACTCACCTGTCCTGGAAACCATAAAATTGACACTCCAGTGGGTCACTCAAATTGCATTCTTTCTGAATTTAATGTTACAAGGAAAAATTAACAATCATTAAATATTCAAATTACTTATCATTATTACATGTTGGATTGGTTATTCTCCACTTGCTCCCGGTTACATTTCCTGCCTTTCTGTGTCCAGCTCCATGACCCCAAGAGACTGATCCCAGAGACCACATCCACCTCCCTATCTGGCTTGCCTCTGGTGTATTCAGCCATTCAGAGGCACTAGCCAGATATTAAAGGGTGAGGGAAGAGAAGTCATGGTATTTCTTTCTTGTTCCCTTTCTTCTTTGGCACCATGTCTCTGGCATTAGCTGTGTCTTCCTGTGACTACACCTCCTTTAAAAAGATGAACAGGGTTTCACCAGATGAAATTACTAACAGGTGATTTCCACACAAAGAAAAATAGGCTAGAAAGGCAAATTGTATTTGGAGAAAAGCAGAAGTTGACTTTAAAAGTACTGCATGCACAGAGGGCACTGGGAAAGGACATTGAAAGTAGCTCAAGCTGGTTGTATAGGGGCAGAGCCCTATTGGAAAACTTGAACTTGCTTGGTAGGCAATGGAGAGCATTCAGTGGGGACTTTGGCAAGGTGAACTTGGTAGTACTTCACAGGAGAGCTCGAAAGTGATGTTAGAGACAGGCTCTCAAAGAGGTAATTGCTGATATCTATCTTGGACAAAAATACTGAAAAGCAAGGTGTTGAGAAAGAGAAGAGAGAAAGGTTGGAGAAAGATCCTTGAACAAGTCCTATATTTAGGGATGAGATGATGTAATAGAGTGTGGCAGACACTGCTCTCTGCCCCCTTGCAATTATTCATCCTGAAGTTATTGCTTAATTAAGGAACTTTGATTTTACTTGGGGTGAAAATGTCCCCCACCTAAAAGACTACATTGCCCAGCCTCCCTTGCCTCTAGGTGTGACCGTGTCTGGGCAGTGAGGTATAAGTGAAAATGTGCGTTACTTCCAGAAAAGCTAATTTGCCAGGAGCTGAACCTGGGAGCTGGGTCTTTTTTGCTCTTCTCTTGCTTGTTCTGCAGCCAGAAATCCAGATATGCTGGATGAACTCCAGCAGTTGTAACTGGGCCATGAGGTGACCTTCAAGAAAGAAGCCTCAAGGTGAAAGTGAATGAGCAGAAACATCCTGGTTCCTGAAGATTTTTTGGTATCGCTAAACTAGTCCTGAATTGGCTCCTCCAGAATATTTTTGTGGAAAAATAAACACTTATGTGTTTAATCCATAATTATTTTGCTTTTCCTGTTATATGCCGTTGATTGTGATAAGAACCGATATAAGACTGAACATAATAAATGACAGACAAAAAAGGGAGGCCAGGGACAGGTTTGTCTACTGCAAAAGAGCAAAGCAGTGAAAGCATGATCTAGGTTAAAAGATAAACAATAAAGAGGGAAATATTTTTGACATACATTTCACCAAATGTCTGTCACACTGATGTCCTCAAATCCTCCTTTTTATTCCTTTAAGATCAAATTGAAATGAAGCAGTCTTCACCTCATGTGTATGCATTAGGAAGTCTGTGCCCTGACACCATTTCTGGAGCTTCTCCTGAAGGGTTCCATCATGGTCAGCTGGTCAATTCCTGTCTAGAATCACTTCTTGAGGAATTCTCAGGTGTCCTGTGAGTTAGATAGCTTCCTCCCATCTTTATCCTCCTTACCTAGACACCACCTCTTTTTCCTCATTCTGTAAAGCTCCTCAATACAAGGCTGGCATGGAGCAGTCTTTTTCTAATGAAAAGATCATTTCAGCAGGGAACTATTTTCAAATTTAATGGAACATATCGCTGTTGTTCAATTTCTCCACACTTAACTATGGGAGACTCTCATTCAATTACTCATCCCCTCATGGCCCTACCCACTGCTATTTTGCTTGGCTCCCCACTCCTCACCAAGACTCTCAGGTCCCCTCTCTCAACTCTTTTATTCATTCTCAGGCATCTCAAAACCTTGTCTATCTAACCTTTAAATTAGGAAGAAATTTAAATTATTTCATTATTAGTTTAAAAATTGTTCTTCTAATCAGGGTAATTTAGTTTCCATTGTTGCAACCCTCATCCATTAATACTACCTCTACAGCCAAAGGTCCACAAAATGTTTTACAAAACAGAAGGGACATCTCCATCTTAGCAACCTTAAGAACTGGTGAAGGCTTTGAAATTAAAGTTTTATTTTTACTTGGGCCAGATCAAATACTTGGATAAATTCTTCTTATCTCTAAGTGGAAAGGATCAGAAGAACATTGTGTTTTCACATGGCCAGAGAAGAGTCCAGGACTCATGATTCCTATTTCCCTTCCTACTGCACAAATGAAAAAGCATGAATATCTCTAATAAAATGACATCTGCACATTAATAAATAATGAATATCCTAATAAAGAAAAGCCAAACAAGCAATTCAAAAAGGATAATGCACACAGATAATACATTTATTATTTAATATTGTCATCATTATATTATCAGAAATACAAAAATGATTAACAACTCTGCATACTTTATATTATTATGTGGGCAAAGAAAAAACAGATTAGCAATATTTAGCATTGGTAAAGATGAAGGAAAAATGGATCTTTGCATGTACGTTTGTGTGTCTGCTGTGTAGAGCACTTTCTTATTTTTGCTTATCCCCATTTGCCTCCCAGACTTGATTGCTTGCTCAGTTGAAAGCTCCAGGTGCCACAAAAATGGCCTCCTCTCTTATCACTCTTGACCTTCCCTGTGGTGAAGGTCAGACTCTGGTATGGCTGAACTCAACTGGACTGAGGAGGCTTCTGGCTCTACCCCCATTTCCTAACTCCAATGATGCATATTGGACATGGAATCTAGCTTATCTAGCAGTTGCTCCCCATCTATAAGGAAAGGGAAGTCAATGCTCCATAGGATATACTTTGACCAATGAGGGACTGTCACTCGTAATTTCTCTCCCTCATAACTACCAACAAACGATTTCATGGCACAGAGGTTCCATATGATTTGTCCAGAGTTTTTCTCCCTACAAAGCAATGACTGGTCAAGAGGCTGTGACCAGCTAGGGAATACAGCTCTTTTATTTGCTGTCCTTCCTTTCCCGTTTCCTTTTTTCTTTCTCATTCTTCCCTGAGATAGCACCCTCATCCCCAATAAAGTATTAGCATTTAAGCTTTATCTCAATCTCGGTTCCCTAGAAAGGTGATAAAGTAATATAACTTTATTCGAAAGCAGTTTGACAATATGCATTAAGTTGTTAAAAATGTATGTACATTTTTTATTGTGGTAAAATATACATAACAAATTTTACCATTTTCACATTTTTAAATGTATAATTCAGTGCCACTGAGTACATTCACAGTGCTGTGTAATCATCACCACCATCAATCTGCAGAACTTTTTCATCATCTCAGCTGTAACTCTACTCATTAAGCAGTAACTCCCTATATACCCTCTCCCTTCAGTCCCTGGCTACCACCATTCTACTTTCTGTCCATGAATTGTGCCGGCTAAGCTTTGAAATATTCATGGATTAGCTCCATGAGCTCACAAAGTAAGTGTTATTAAAGACCTTTTGTTCTTTAAATTTTCTCCAGATTTTCATTTTAAAACATTTTAAACATACCAAAAAATTGGAAGAATGGTATACTCATTTGCCCTCCACCTAACAGCAATTATTAACATTTTGCTATACTAGCTTTATCTGGACATTTATTCCTAAATACTACAAATGCATATCCTAAACATAAGGACACTTTTCTAACTAATCTCAATATCATTATCACACTTAAGAAAATGTAAATTAATTTGATTATATCATCTATGTTCATTTTATATATTTTTAATTGCTTCAAAAATGAGTTTATAGAATTTTTGTTAGTTTGTTTTTGAACCAGGATTTGATCGACATTCATACTTTCTAATTAATTGTGTCCTATAGTGTATAAAATTTTGCCCTGTAGCCCTATGGCTTTTTCCCCCATGATGTGACTTTTTTTTTGCCCGTTTTTTGCCATTCAGTACTGGCTTCAAATGTAAGCTACTTGATGTAAGGTGTATTCCTTCTATTCTTTTTGTCCTTCATAAGGAAGTAATATAATACCACATAATTGCTCAAGTATTCAAAAATATACTTTAAGTAATCATAGTTACAATTTTTAGATTCTCTAAAAATCATTGTGTTCTAGTTTAAATGTATTTTGCCCAAACCTAGAATCTCAGTTTATCAGTCTGGAACAAAACCAAAGAATGTGCACTTTTAATCAACACCTCAGGATTTTGATACAAATGATTTGAAGGCTACACTTTGAAAAATGTTGGAAAAGGAGGATGAGTAACTAGGCCTTCAGTTCAGGTGAATCAGCAACTTGATATATGGATATAATCAATCTGAATTTATTGACCAACTCATATGTGACTATAGATAAAAAGGGGCCACATACTAAACCTGACAAGCTCAGGGGAGGTCTGTGTGGTGGCCTTATTTACTCAGAGACCTAAAATAACCACAAAGGATGGTCTGAAATGAAAACATCAATTGAAAGCTGCCAGTTTATGGCAGGTAGTCATGTCCTAGGCTAGAATCTTCCCTGACAAAAGTCAATCTATACTTTAATAAAGCCTGTCTATTGTCTTTTTGCATCTAAGATAACCTGCCTTTGGAATGTCAAAGTAATTTCCTTTTCCAGACCCCTCAGAGCACAGATACCCACCAGAGCACCAAAGGATAGACCACAAATCCCTTCATTGTTCTTGAGTTAATTGTTCACTGTTAACTATCCTGTACCCACCTGTGTAAAAGAAATATGTGCCTATCATTTTATTTTTTTATCCAGTCCCAGAAGTGTCCCCACTTTGCTTTCTCCAGCCTCCTTAATCTATCACCAATAGATTCATGTGACCAGCTTGTGTCTTCTCTCTCTCCTCACCTGGGAACACTTCTTTATTGCTTCTAGAGAGAGAGGAAGGAAGAGAGAGAAACATTGATTGGTTGCCTCCTGTATGCTCCCAGACCAGGGATCGGACATACACAGACCAGGGGTCAAACCTGCAACCTAGGTGTGTGCCCTGACCTAGAATCAAACACACCGTCCTTTGACCATGGTATGACACTCCAACCAACTGAGCCACACCAGCCAGAGTTGTCTTCTCTTTTCCTTGTAATATATAAATAAAGCAGGGTGCAGAACTGCCATTCTCTGGAGCACTTTCTCAATCTGTTGAGGTTTTGCTTCCAGGCAATTGTGGTCAGTTTGGCTCAAATAAACTCATAAAAAATTCCTACAGGTTTGGACATTTCTTACACTGACATGACAGACTTCTAGGTGCTGAGAAAGATTAATAAGCAGGATTGACAAAATCCATATGTTCTAGTGGCTTATATTTGACAGGTGACTGGAGGAGGGAATAACCCAGATCATTACTAAATGCTGTGAAAGAAATAGAAGTATAATATGGTAAGAGGAATTGAGGGGAGGGGACTAACTACTATAGGAAAGATTCACAAACAAAGATGGTGTTTTAGTTGAGACCTGAATTTTAAGAATGTAGGTATAAAAAATGCTTGGGTGCTGAAGAAATATAAAAAGGCCCACGTGGCTAAAGCATAGCATGAGGGGTCAGAGTTATGTGAGAAAACTCCTGACAAGGAAGGCATGCTCTAGCTTATTAGAGCACTGTAGGATATATTAAAGTGTATGGATTATATTCACAGTAAAATGTGAAGCTGTAGTGCACATCTTAAAATTTCACCCACCCAGATTCCATGCCCTCTTTCTTCATGGATAGAGGCTTGATATTTCTTTTCAGAAAGCCTCATTGAATGCAGTCTAAGGAAACCAAAGTACCCTAATCTCTCCTAGTAATCATATAATTTCCCAAATTTGAAAATTGAGCCCAACAAATATATACATAAAACACAATTTATAAGTGTATATATAATATATATACATACTTTAGATTTCATATATATGAGGTCTTAGGACAATGACTCCTCAGAATCCTTCAATGCAGGCAACTTGGGACCTCACACAGTTCTGCCAATTGCCATCAGCTGCCCCATCATATTTTCCTGAATCTCATAAATGGTCTGAAATCTCTTCCCTTTCAAAGGTGATTTTAGTTTAGGGAAAATCCAGAAGTTGCAGGGCACCACACCTGGGCTGTAGGGGGACTGAGTCACCTGGGTGATTTGATGTTTCACCAAAAAACTCTGCAGGAGACATGATGCATGAGCAGGTGTGTTGTTGTGAGGAAGTTGCCAATCAATCATCAGTTGCCCATAGCTGTGGCCTTCTGAATATCCGAATAGTTTCTGCAGAAGAATGTTCAAGTTTAAGACAAAATTTGATGCAGATTCGTTGCTTTACTTGCTCAGTCATTTTGAATACCATAGCCACACAGTACACGTGCTCACTTGACAGCGTCTACCACCCCCCACTGACTAGTACAGTGAAGTTGTCATTTTTCACACATGCACATTCCAGTCTACTCTCCTTGGCTGCCAGGTTACATCGATGTCATGCAAACCATTCTCATTATATTAACAATGACTGGACTTCTTCTGGACACACCTTGGATATATAAAAATTCAATACATTTTAAACAAAATTATATGTAGTAAAAGCCTTGAGTAATATTCCAACTATAGTTGGTAGAACATTAGCATCTTTTCTTTTTTATCCTCACTTGAGGGCATTTTTTCATTGCTTTTAGGAAAGAGAGAGAGAGAAACATTGATATGAGGGAGAAACACTGCTCAGTTGCCTCTTGTCTCCCTGACTGGGGATCAAACCTGCAACCTAGATATGTGCTCTAATTAGGAATTGAACCTTCAAATTTTGGGTGTACAGGGTGACACTCCAACCAACTGAGCCACATTGGCCAGAGCAAATGTTAGCATCTTGTAAAGACATTTTGAAAGGCAAGCTCAGTGTCAGCAAAGGAGATTTATACCTCAGATGTCAGGGCTAAATTAGGCATGAGAGAAAAACACAAGGCAATCATATTCTTGATTCATCATCAGAACCTAATTTTTTAAGTATTTCCCATCTGACCATATGTGTAATAAAGAGTTTATCTTATCTTTGGCTTGTGTTCCTGGGTAGTGACCTTTAAACTTCTGGGATTTTCAGAGTGATTGGAGTTCTTTGTCATTTGTGGTAGGCGAGTGGAACCACACCTGACAGTTGATGCTAACAAGGTGACTCAGGAGGCTCCCCCTTCTGATTTATTGTCAGAAAGACCAACCATGAGATTAGAGGGTTGGGACCTTTAGTCACCTAATATTAATCCAACCTCTGGGGAAGAGACTAGGACTGGTGATTGAGTCATATAGGAAATAATACAAACAACTGTACCTACATAATATAACCCCAACAAAAACTATGAATATGGAAGTGAAGGTGAATTCCCTGGTTAACAATACCCTTTTCTTATTGTCACACATTGATATGCTGTGAGCATAACACATCCCAAATTCACAAGCTCCCATTTGGAAACCTCCCAAACCTCTCCCTATATGTCTTTCTCTTTGGCTGGTTCTGATTTGTATCCTTTCATCATAACAAAACTATAATTGAGACTAAAGACCTTTTCTTTAAGTGATTTAGTGAATTATCAAACCCAAGAGTATGTGGAAACCCCTAAATTTGTAGTCTGCTGGTCAGAATTGTGGGTGACCTTGGGGAACTCTGAACTTGTAGCTGGCATGTGAAGTCAGGCCAGTCTTAGGGAGGATGGTACCCTTAACCTCTGAAGTTTGGCTGAGGTCTGGGTGCCATTGTTCTTTGTTCTCTAAGAGTCATTTTTGTTGACTTTTAGTTATGTTTATGGTAAGCAGTTAGACATTTGGTATTGATACATAAGGAAAAATATTAGAATAATGAGAAATTTTTTCCTGCTTAACATTTTCATGCAAACACTTAAATTTCAGGTATAGATTTACATGAATGGTACAAATATATACATTTAATACCATTCATTACAGACTCTTCTAAGGTCTAAATTTTAGAATCAGTCCATAGGTCTACTCATGAGGGTGCAGAGAAGTGAATGGCTTTTGAATAACTGCATATAGGGAGTATATGCCAGCTCATCTCTAGAGGGCCCTGAACATAAAGGTATATTGCCAGGAGTAAAAAGACCATAGAACAAATGTGGTTTAGAAAGTTGTAGTTCCCTGTTGTAAAAAAAAAAGGAACACTTTTTCCTCTTCATCTACCTTCTTATCTACCCCTTTTCTTCCAGAACAGAAAATGCTAATACCACAGGTCAAGTCACTGATAAGATCACATTTTTTGGTTGGCAGGGTCACTGAGCAGTCCTATGCTTATGAGGGATTGAGCGGCTAGAACTGTCTTAGAGAAGGTCTGGCTAGCTCTTTGAGTTATCTGTCTTTCATCTTTTTTTTTTAATGCTAATTTTCTTCCATGAACTCTCTGCTTACTCCACCAGAGAGCCAAACCAAGCCCAGATGGTCTTGAGAATCAGTCATTTCTTTTCTATCTTCCTCTTTCTCTCCCCAGTCCAAGCATGCTCAGCATTGTGGTAGGCAGAGTTCTGAGAACAGCCCTCATTAATCATTGTTCTTACTGGTGGAGATAGAGAATATGATGAAATATTACTCCTGTGATTATGATGTGTAATATGTCCAAAGACCAGTTATCTAGGGGGTCCTAATCTATCACATGAGAAAAGGTTAGAGTGGGGGTCTCCAAAAATCCCTGGAGCCTGGAGGTTGGGGGATGAGGAAAAGGGAACAGCTTTAAGATACCTTTGCATGACTAGGGCTAGTAGCTTAGTGTCTCAGTTATGCAAATGGCTTTGGTTCTTCCAAGGCCCCAAGAAGATGGGAGGGACTTTGACCATGGAATGGTGCAGAAAGACCATACAGAGCTTGTGCAAGGTTCTGTGAATGGTCAGAACTGGTTACCATGCCCACTGTGCCACAGGACACAGTCAGGGATTTAAAAATAGGCGTCAACCATTTTAGTAAAAGAGGAGAGGAGATTTGTGTGGTTTGCAAGGAGGGCAGAGGAGAACTCCATGCGATTTGGAAAGGAAAGGGAGTACTCCATGCTGATTTGAAAGGGAAAACCATGTGTGATCCAGTGCAACATGGCACATGTTTTCCTGGACTGTTATATGAAGGCTGATGACATCGTACCCCAGATCCTGAAGGAAACAGCTGACAGATAAGGGATGGGGAACTTCTGGGCATGTTTTTGGCTTCTAGCCTTTTGGGAAGCAAGAGAAGTACTGGGTTGCATGGGAGAACAGGGCTCTGAGCTGAAGTGCTCACTGTCCTCCCCAGGTTGGAATATTGTAAATAAAGACCTGTTTTCTTCAACACTAGTTGTTGGGTTTTACACCAAGGCGTCATGTGAAAGAACCCCCTTTCGCTCTGTAACAGTTTTGGCAAGCCCAGATGGGATTAATGGAACCTGTAGTCAGGTTCACTCTGTAACAAAAACTCTTTACTTTAAAGAGTTTTCTAGGCTGGTCATAGAAAGGGAGGCCAGAGAGATTTGAAGCATGAAAAAATGTACTGGTGTTGGCTTTAAGATGGAAGAAACCATGTATGAAGACCAGAGAGTGGCTTCTGAATCTGAGAGCTATCTAGCATGGGAATGGAGACCTTAGCCCTACAGTCACAGAGACATGGACTCTTCCAATGAGCTGAATGAGCCTGTGAGCAGATTTTCCTCAAATCTTACAAATAAGAACCCAGCCTGGACCACACCTTGATTTCAGCCTTTGAGAACGTGAGCAGAAAACCCAATTAAGAGCAGCCAGACTTCTGCCTTACAGAACAATGACCTAAGAAATGAGTGTTGTTTTAAGCTTTGAATATTTGTGATATTTAGTTACACAACAATAGAAAACTAATATAATTATCTTAGCATTTAAAAAGCATAATCTGGCAGGATTTTATGGGGCCTCTGTTTTCTCATCTATAAAATAAGGATGATAATGCCATATGTGTTTGCTGTGTGGCTCAACTTAGATAAAGAAAAATGTGAAATATTTTTGTTAACTCTTGACATTACTGAGCATGCACTTAAACTGGGCCCAGTAACCTAGTGTTAACAGTTTTTCCAATTAAGCATGTGGCAGTGTAGAGATTGTAATTGAGGTGGGGGGCAAGGAGGAGGACGTTGGCCAGGTGAGAGGTCTTCATAATCTGTACCTGAGACTGCATCAGAATATACTATCAGCAGACAAGACTAATGCTCCTGTTTTTATCTCTCTTTCTTGTGTCCAAAGGCAAACAGTTCTAGGTATTTGGAATGCAAATCACATCAGAAGGTAAGAGCATCTTTAAAAATTACACAATTCTCAAATGTTTAATTGTGTTCTCTCCCCCCAAAATGGAGGAAGATTGTTTTGTCCACTGTGTTTTAATTGTGTATCAGAAATGATCTTTCACTGCCATTTACTCTCTTTTGTCTTGTTGGCATTATTGCCAAAATACCCCTTTTCTATCATCACCAAGGATTCTTATATCTCCACCCAAGTCTCCTTGAATTTCATGGTTATTGGTTCCTCTTTTTCCTTTCTCTTGGATATTGAGAGATAGTCATACTTAATTCATGATGCTGGTGATTTTTCTGTCACACCTCTACATAATCTAAAGCACATTTGTAGGCACATTTCAACCAGTTACATACATAATGGGAAAAGAAGTAATATTGTTAAGATTAGGCTCTTAGGATAAGCAAAGTCCAACTTCATGTTCTGTCAAGCAGATTTTTCCAAGAGAATTTAATTATATTCTTGACCATATCTAATTTAGAAAACAAGAGGGTACTGTAATCACTTCTAAAATAATTTTTTATTTGTTTTCAAAAAGTAAAAAATCTCTTTAGGATTTTTCCATCAATTAAAAAAATAGTAGCAACAGCAGGAAATAAATTTCAGCCAGCTATATATATCTTCCTTTATATAAGTGTTTCAGTCTATTATTAAGCCAATATTTAAAGTGAAACTATATTATTATTATGGCCAAAGTTATTATTTGGGAAGGTTTTGCTCTTTTGTTTCATTTTGCTCCTTCATTTAACATAAGTATGCATAATACTTAATATTATGCAAATTTAACATACATAACACAGTAGGGACTTGTTAAGAGTAAGGTTACTTGTTTCAGTGGGGTGGCTCAGTTGATTGAGCATCATCCCCTATACCAAAAAGGTTGCTGGTTCGATTCCTGGTCAGGAAACATACCTAGGTTTTGGGATTGATCCCAGTCAGGACACATTCAGAGGAGGCACGTACGGAGGCCACTGATCTATGTCTCTCTCTCTCTCTCTTCCTCTCTCTCTCTCAAATCAGTTAAAAAAAAAATATCCTCAAGTGAGGATTAAAAGAAATGTGTTATGTCACCTTATGTCACTTAAAATTTTTAAAAGTTTATCTTATTCTCATTTGAGAGGGGGGAGAGAGAGAAAATTTCAACAGACAACTTCACCAAAGAAAGATACACAAATGGCAAATAAGCACATGAAAAGATGTTCAATATCATGTCACTTTATTTGTTATCATTGGTAAATGCAAATCAAACTACACTGAGATATCACTACTAAAAATGGTGATATGGAAAAGAGTGGCAATACCAAATGTAGGTGAGGATGTGGAACAACTGGAAATCTTATATTTTGTTGATGGGAATCTCACTTCAGAAAGTATTTGTGTAGCTTTTTAAGAAGTTCATATCTACTTACCCTATAATTCAGCAATCCCACTCCAGAGAAATGATAACACTTGCCCACGCAAGGATTTGTACTTGAGTGATCACAACAACTTTTTGCACATGAGCTAAAATCTAAGTCATCCAAACTGGTAAGTAAATTTTGGTATAGCCATACAATGGAAAAACTATTTAGCTATGAAAGGCACAGACTGCTGAATCACACAACGTGGATTAATCACAAATGCATTAAGTGAAAGAGGATAAACACAAAGACTACATATTGAATACAGCAGTCTCTATATTGCGCTTCACTTATCGCAGCCTCACTGTATCGCGGGATTTAAAATATATATATTTAATTATTTATCACGTATTTTTCTCTATATCGTGGGATTTTGCGGTATTGTATATGTATGTTGTTAAAGTTACATAGCTTTAAGAGAGTAGAATATGTTTAAGAACATAAATAGTGTTTATAAAAGTGTGGAAAAGGTTAATAAGGGACTGGGAATGGTTTATAAGTGTGTGGGAAGGGTTTATAAAGCCTTAAAATATATATAAATACTAAAATAAATGTAAGGTTCCTACATTGCGGATTTTCACCTATCACAGAGGGGGGTGTCTAGAACATAATACCCGCGATAAGTGAGGGAATACTGTAATTCTATTTGTGTGACAATTTAGATAACGCTAACCTATTGTGTCATAAAGCAGGACAGTTGTTTCTAGAAGATGGGGGATGGAACTGACTACAAAAGGACAGTAGGAAGTTTTGGGGGGATGAGGAAAAGGTTTCATATCATTAATGTGGCAGTAGTTACAAGACTATTTACATTTGCTGACCTTATTAAATTGAACAGTTAAATTGATGGATTTTATTAAGTATGTAAATAAACCTCAATAATACCAATTGTTTTTTTTTTTTTTTTTTTTTTTTTAAAGGAGCTGAGTCACCAGCCTGTATGTGAGGCAATCCTGGCAAACAGAATAGAATTACCCTGATCAGTCTGAATTTAGAGCTGGCTTTCCCTTAAGGACAGACAACTTTAAACCTGGCTAAACTGAGGGTTTGTTAGCAAGAAGGAAGGTAGGGTCATAATCAGTAGTGTCTGCTACCCAGGCTCATATATATAGGCTTTGGCAAACACTAATGTCCTTTTTAAAATTAATTATATATAATCTTCATCTCGTAATTAAAATCCAGCCGTTCATGAATAGCAATTATCTGTGGAACCATTTCTGATAACCAAAACTGTGTAGAATGTTAATGAAAAAAAAAACAATTCAATTAAGACACACATCAAGCAAATCTTCCAGCTCAATCAGCTGGCAACTAAGAGAAGAGTAGATTGAGCCCCCTCTTGAACCGTCGCGACTTTGCTGCCAACACATGTGGTACATGACCTTCTTTAAACTCTCTATTTTCCTTTCCTTCATATGGGTAATTTTTTTTTCAATCCTTGGCTGCTTAGCTTGTCCTTCTGTCTTTGAAGGAAGGACATTTTTGGCCTCTCAGAGAGGAAAGACATATGCTGCTTTGCTCTTGAAATCTGTTTATTTTTCCCCACTACATATGTTTTGCTTCCTCCTCTGATGTCTGTGCTGAAATTTAAGAAGTCTGTCTTGCACCAATGGTTCTCATTAAAATAGGCTCAGGCTGGTCCCTGCTTCTATCTAGATTTCAGGACCATAGATTTCAATGTGTGAATTGTAGAGCTATGCATAACTTACGTTCTCTATTCCTGATGCATTACTGTGGTTGTGAGAGAATTCAGGCACAAAATGACTGAGATCTGGCACAGGCTAACTTGAAACATCTGACATTTAAGTAAGACAATCTACTTGGTGCATACTTCTAGATTATTTAGGACCTAAATACCTTAGGAATGTAGGTAATCAAAAAACAAACAAACCTAGTCTCATTATCTCAATAGTCCCCTTTCTTCCCGAAAGTCCTCCCTGAGCTGTACAGGTGAAGCTGTGCCCTGGGCACTCAAGAAGGTTAACAGAAGGATCCGCTTGAATAGTACTGTCTCTTGGAAATCTGTAACTGCGAATATTGTCCATTATGTTGATAATTATTTATGTTCATCCTGCTGATTTCTTTTATTAAAAAATAAAAACTTGTAGCCATTGGCATTTGCATTTTTGTCTTAGTTGTTAGGAAAACTAAAAGCTAAACCTTTTGAAGAATTCTAATGAGGAACCTAACTTAGATACTGATTAACAGCTGGAATACTTGGTTTTTCAAATGGTCTTAGTCAGAGCCCCTGGCACATGTCCAATTATTGAGACCCAGGCCCTGGAGATAATGTGACTGATCACTTCTGCTAATTAAGGCCTCTCTTTGTCCCTAGTGAAGTTTTCTTTCCACACCTTGATTTGATAATGAGTTGTTTGTTCAGGACAGACTTAAAGAATGTCTGGACCAGAAGGAAAAGAGCCTCCCAATCCTAACACAGAATAGAGTTTCCTGAATTGGGGGTGGGAGTTTCAGAAGAACCCCCAAGCTGCTCTAATAATAAACTTCCCTGTTTGCTGCATCCTCCATCCACACAACTCTGTGTGGAGAGATCTTTACTGCGCTTTTGATTCTAGCTTGGCTTGATCTTGCTTCCCTAACCTGGCCTCACCACTCATCTTTCCATTTCCTCTTCTACACCCTTAGCTGGAATCGCTACATCTGTGTTCCTATTCTAATCTGTCTGCCCACCACATTTCAGCATAGTCCACAAGGATTTATCTGTGGTTGTCATTAACACTACTTCTCCAAATGTGTCTGGTTTTTCTTACAAGCTCCAAAGAGGATTCCACTGAGATTAGGAATGACCAGGTGACCTGCCTTGACCAATAAAATGTAAATGGAAACTCTAAGATCCAGCATGTAATTTACATCTTTTGCTGCCTGAATGATAATGCAAGCAGATGTTGAAATGAGGCTTCCATCAGCTTGGACCTCTGAGTTGTAGAGTTAACAGGATACACTGCTAATTTGCAATGATTGAGAAAGATATCTTAGTTATTTTAAGCTTCTATTGTTTGCTGTCCCTGGCTGGTTTGGCTCAGTGGATTGAGCGTCGGCCTGCGAGCTAAGTGTCGCTGGTTCGATCTTCCAGTCAGGGCACATCAGAGAAGGAAAACTCTGATTCCAAAAAACCTCCGCTGCCTTGCGGCATACCTCTTCAGGGGAAAGGCTAAGGGAGTAAACCCCGACAGAAAATCCGGAGCCGGAGTCCCTAAGGCGGTTTGACGTTGTAGTCAACACCGGCAACTCCTGCGGCGCACCTGAAGCCAAGCTGTATTGACTCCGTCTTTCCCTTGGACCCTTCAGCTGCGAAGAGAGGGGGGGTCTGCTGCATGGGCAACAGCAGGCCCTCCATATCACCCTGCCCAGGCTCTGTAGCTTCAGCTTCACTGGAGAGGACACTCCAGCGTCATCGCAAGATGTCGATTCAACACGGGAGGAGACAGATACCGTGTCACTCCCGAGTTGGACTGCACAGCCATTCTCGGCGGTGCAGATAGACTCTTAAGAAGCTACACCATCGTCTCTCGAGATGGATGGCTGCCGATATTGTTTGCTACTGGAGTATAACCTGTCATATGCTGACAAAATGTCCTCTCCTGTGTTTGCCTTTTATGTTTCTGTTTCACAGTGTTGTATAGCCTTATCAATCCTGATAACTTTGTTCTAATTTCTAATTCACTAAATCTGTTAGCTTCTTTTGACAATGGTGGACTCTGAGGTTTTGCTCTATTCGTCCCAGGTATGGCATCCCCTAAATCATCTAGTTCCTTTACTTGGAGTTGACTCCAGACACAGAAAGGAGCCCAGGGAAGGCCAGCAGGAACAGCATCCAGCTGAGTGAGCCCAAACTGTCAACCCATAGAATCAGCTTGAGAAAAGTAAGCAACTTTTACTCTAACCCATTAAATTTGGGGATGATTTGTGACATAGCAAAAGCTAACTGATACACTTTATAGCTGTGTGACTTTGGATAACTTGGTTATCCTCTCTGAACCTTGATGGTTTTACCCATATAATGAGAATAATGTTTATCTTGCATGCTAGGATTAAGCAGCTGACATAGTGAATGCTCAATAAAGTGAATGCCTCTTATCTTCTCTATAACATTCTGGAGTATTCACCATGGCCATTGCTTTCTCCTTTCTCCTTCTCCAAATTTCCTTACTATAACTTCTACCTTCTATAGATCAATTCTGCACCCCCTTTCCTTGCCTTGCTTTTAGTTGAGTTCCTCACGTCCTCTCTCTGAACAGTCCCACTGTTAATGAGCTCGCTTGTGTCCATGGCTTTATGATCATGGAGAGAAAACTGAACTCCATCTGTCTTGAATTCCCATCTGTTTTTCTAACATCTCCTTTGACTATCTGGTAACATCTAAACTACAACAATCAACTACACTCATTATTTATTTCTTCTCCCGTTGACTCACCTTCTAATCTATTTTTTATTCTCATGAAGGACATTTTAAATTTCTAATTTCCTGTATCATCTGTATCCAATTAGTTTCTAAGTCATGTTTCCTCTTTTGAAATCCCACTTTATTCTCTTTATTCCCCATTCCCACTGCCAGTCTCTTCTATGATCTACCCATCTCCACCCCATTTCTATCCTTGACACTTACTTCCATTTCTCTTGAATCCACTCTTTCTGTTTACTGCTAGCAATAGATTTCCCTTAGAAAGACTTTGGTCTTTTTGTTTCTCTGCTCAAGATTCTATAATAATTTCACTTCACCTCTGCTTCAAGCTCTAATTTCTCACCCTGGTTTCTTCCTACACATGGTGGCCTCATTGCAATGTTTAAACTTGTTGCCCACTTCTCATTGAATTTCTCCCTTCAGGAGGGTATGTTCTTAACTAAGTATCTCCATAAAAAGATGCTGAGGCAAAGATTAAAATGCTGATGCTTTATCTGAAAAGTGAAATCCATGACAACAGAGGAGAGGAGAATTTTGAAAAGGAAGGAGCTATGGGAAGCTGCACAGAGGGGCGTTAGGTGCTGCTCTGTTTCAGGACGAGCCAGCAGGAACTCCTGGAGCACCTGGCAAGGGTGTCTGTGCACTGGCCTTTTCTGGGCAGACTGTAAGAAGACCTGGGTCTTCAAGCAGTGAATGATAGGGAGAACATGGGAGGAATGTCTCAGTTAGGCTCCCTTTGTCTTCTATTTCTCATTGATCAATACTTCCACCACAGGGAATAAACCGACCCCCACTTCTGGGTTTCATCATGTCCTGTTCGGTAGATGCTTCAGGTGCCAAATCTTACACAGTACAGCATGGGGTGTTTCAGCCAAGGCCAAAAGTTTAAGAAGGAGAAACTCCAGCAGTTGTCAGAAGAGGCCAGAGCAGAGGGCCCAACCATCTTAGGTAGGTGCCCGGTCAGGACAGAGGGGACCTACGGAGGCCCATGAGCTGTGTCTCATATAGTCTGCCTGTGGCTGTGCCCCTCCAAATATATCCTGGTTTTTGTCTTTGCGTCCTTGCTTGGGCTCTTCCCCACAAACTTTATTCCTGCCAATCCAAGTCATACTGTTCAAGTTTGACTTTTTCCATGAAGCTCTTCTTGATAAGGAGCAGAACACATTTGCTGCTTTGATTGTCTCTTTCTGTTAACAAACTGTTCTCTCCTTGGATTGGGGGTGTGTGGTAGAGAGGGTTCCCATTGTGTAGAATATTTTTTCCCTCTTTCTCACTCCCAATTCCTACTGTGGGAAAGAAAGGTCAATGTCTCTTCTACCCCCACGTTGGGCACACATTTTAAGCTCAGCTGATCAGTTTCTGGTTCCCCGGATTTTAAACCTTGAGCTGGTAAAATAAAGGTGAAGTGAATATCTGAAGGTCAGATGACTCATTGACCTGTATGTAGCCTGTAGGCTCGTCAGCTATACTGTTTTGGTGGGTGATCTTGGCCATGATCCTGTTGCCTAACATTTTAACTCTCCTGGTTTCTACATGTTCTCCAAGCCTCATTCTCCAGGCTCCTGTGAATTCTGTGAACCCAACTCTTGCTGACCCCTGATAATTAATTTGCCTTTTTTAAAGGTGACCAGTTAGCCTGTGTTGCTTGTAACTGAGAACTCTGTTTATGCTTAGTAGTTTACATTACTTTCTTCCACTTTGGGACATTTATGATACTTTGAGATAGTCTATGTAACATGTCTAGCATAATGCTTGGAACATAGCACACACACACAAACGACAACAATATTATTGTCATATTCAATAAGTATTTGTCAAGTTGCAGACACTGTGGGAAGTGTTAAGGCAAAATAAAATGAAAAAGAACATGAATTCTTTGTTTAATGTAAAAAAATATGTAAATAAAATCCATAGGTTGGGTACAATAGAGGCTATATTACAAAGTACATTGACAGCACAAAAGGGTAGTAGTCTATGGGTGCTGAAACAATCACAGAAGGTTGCTACTTGAGGAGGAGATGTTTGAGTTGGGTCTTGAAGGATCACCAGAAATTCAACAGGTTGAAAAAGGAGGGGATGGCCATCCTAGCCAGAGGAAAACATGGCTGAGCTCCTAAAAGATGGGGTTGCTCAGTGGAAAGTGAAGAATTTAGAGCAGGCCATGTGATTGCCAAACTATTCTGAAGACCAACTTTAATGACTGTGGGCATGAGTTGAAGAGAGTCTGGTCAGCATGGGTCTCTGACCTCATTCAGTTGCCATGATGCAGTCCCGGGACAGGTCAAGTTGGCGATTTAAGCAAAATAAATGAGACAACAGGTATAAAGTATACTTTCAAGATTCAATACATGGTAGCTATTACTATTATTACTGTCATTGAAGGTAGTAACTACTTAAGAGATGTTGTTATTCAGATTTTACAGAGGCTCAGAGAAGATATTTGATTGGTTCAAAAGCCAAAGAGCTAATATTTTTCAGAAACACAACTTTAATCTTAGGTATTCTGACTTTCCAATATCAAGTGTTGCCTAACAGGATTAACTATTTCCTATATGTGGTAAAGGATCTTTTGGTGAAAGAATGGTAGAATGGCATTCATTCCTACAACAAATCCTATTTCTTAGTAATGTCTGCTTTGTAAAATTTGAATATTGTCTCTGCCTCTAGATTATTGCCAGGTTTATAAGTTATTTGATTATAGGCTTACTTCTTGATGAAAGGTATGGAGAAGGTGTCATACAATGACTCAGATGGGGATCTTGAGACCAAGGAGGTCTCAGAGAACTGAAAGCGTAGAATGTTGCAGAATATTTGCCTCTATGAGGAGTGGGTAGAAGAAGAACTTTATTTAAAAAAAAAAAGAAGCACCAATAATAGTGATGCTTTGTAGCATTTTCTCCAAAATGGGACAGATGAAAATGACACAATCACAAATATCTTAAAAATATCTTTTTTTTTTTTTTTTAAATTGAGACATTGTTAACATATTATAAATGTCTTTTCTACTTTTCAGGTAATTAGTATCCAGCTATAAATTTCTTGTGTGCAGCTACTCTTGCAAACTTTGATTTCAAAGTCTAACCTTCCTGTTGAAGGTTTTTATTGTTATAGATACCCAGCAGGTGGGGACATCCTGCAGTGTCCAGGGGACAAATGCTGTAATTTACATGTCCTTGTGAACACCTATCTTCCAGACTCCCCTCAATTTTATTTCCTCTTCCTCAATTAAAAAAAACAAAAAACATGCTAGTCTTATATCTATCCTCATTTTACAAAGAAACTGAAGACAAAAAGATGAGTAATTTTAAAAGATGAATAATTTTCTAAAGATCACTCAGTCAAGTAAATGTGGGAGCTGGTATTTTGTTCCAGACAGTCTAATTTCAGTATTATTTTACCATTGGTTTGTTTGTTTTTTTTTTTTTTTTTTTTGTGAAATCCTTGTTAAATTCTATTTAAGTGTATTTTTTTAAGTTATGCTCTGGAAACTCAGACTTTTAAATATAAAATACTATAAGACCTTTAAGAAACCATTAGGAATCAGAAAGTAGGTTCTACCTAACATTCTCTATGACCAGTAATGGAAGGTATAGCATTATAAAAGGTATTCATTTGGATTCAGTTTCAAAACCCAACTAGAAATCATTAAAGAAAGAGGAAGGTTTATTGGCACGAGGATGTAAGGAAGGCTGAAAACCATGATAGTGCTAAGGCTCAGGTAGCCTGCCTAGGCAGGGTCTCAGATAATGACTGTGATTGGCCAAGCCACAGCGGGTGGTGGCCTGGGCAGTGTGGGGTGGAATATGATCATGTTGTATGAACTCAATTTTTTTTTGTGGTAACCATAGAACCATGGGAAGGTAATTCTCAGAAAGCATATGGGGGTGTGGTTAGACCATCCCATAGATGTCCTGGACAATGGAGAGTCTAATAACTTTTCTTAAGAAATATTATCTGACAGAATATTCAAGGCAAGAAAAGCCATGGGTAGCCAAAAAAAGACAAAAAACAAAAAAACAAAACACAAACAAAAAACAAAACAAAACAAACAAACAAAAACAACTTATCTTATATGATAAATGAAATGAGGACAGGCTACGCTGACCAAAGTTAATTCAAAGTTAAGAAATTCAGGATGAGTTGGAAAGAAGCATTCTACTGAAGCCTGAATGAAGAGCACTGAGGGTAAGATTCATATCTGAGGCAGTATTTATTTTATTTTATTTTATTTTGAAACTGGCTTACAGAGTAGCTACTTCACTAATTAAGCTTAGCCTTCTTAATGAGTTTCTGTTTTTAATTTCAAAATAATCTGGTGGAAGGTCATGATAGCTTACTTCTGTTAATTAACTGTGCAGGATAGCCTTGATTTTCAGGTTCTAGGATATACTAGGGGAGGGCTAGGTTGCTTTTATAAAGGACTCCAAAATGCAATATTTTGACTTAAGTAACACTTTCTTCCTTCCATAATGCAGGCAGGCAGCAAGGTGGCTTTGTTTTATGAAGTAATTCACTTTTCTTCTGTCTTGTTGCTTCTCTGTCCTCCAGGAGTGGTCACCACCTATGGGGTTGAAGCTGTGCAGTGGAACATGTGAGTTTAAGATGGTGAAAAGGGGTCAGACCCAGCAAGGACAGCAAGGAGTCCCTCCTCAGTTGGAGGAGGCTTGAAGTTGCACACTTCACCTCTGCTCACATCATGTTGACGTGAAGCTCGTCAGAGTCTGTTATGGACTGAATGTTTGTGTCACCTCAAAAGCCAGATGTTGAAACCCTAACTCTCAAGTGTGGCTGTATATGGAGATGGGGCCCCTAAGGAAGGATTAAAGTTAAATGAGGTCATAAGGGTGGGGCTCTGATCCAACAGGATTAGTGACCTTATAAGAACAGATATCAGTGCTCTCTCTCTCTCTCTTATCAGAACAGATATCAGTGCTCTCTCTCTCTCCCTTTCTCTCCCCATTCTCCCTCCTCCCCCAACACAGAGACAAGGAGGCTGTCTGCAAGCCATGAAAAGGGTTCTTACCAGGAATGAAATGGTCTAGAATCTTAATCATAGACTTCCAACCTCCAAAACTACTGCTTAAACCACCCATTCTGCAATGTTTTGTTATAGCAGCTGGGACAGACTAATACAGATCCATGCCTACTAGCAAGGGAAGCTGGAATGCAGTTTCTACTTGAGTGACCAAGTACTCAGAAGAGAAAAGTGTGGATTTCAGGAGGCAACTAGTTAACTGCCTGTCACTTTATAGCTGCTTTGCCCAGTTGTTTACAGAGTTTAACACATTTATCTTTGTATAAGACCAAAGCTAATAAACCTCACAGTCCCTCAGGTAGTAATTCTGTCCCTCCCTAAGCCCCAGGTTCTTCTCTACCACTGTGCTTTGTGTCATTTTCTTATTTTTTTTCTTCTTCATAATTCACATAATTCCTTTAAATTCTTTATCTGACCTTTCTTTATCATAGACCCAAATGAAATCTTCCATATCTGCCTAGATTTTAATATAGCTACTCATTTTTCCTCCATAACACCATTTCCATTTGATTTCTGGAAGAGAGTATTTATCTTATGTATTAGTCACCTATTCCTGCTATAACAAATTAACATACATTTAGTGGCTTCAAAGAATACAAATTTATTACCTTACTGTTTTGGAAGTCAGAAGTTCAAATGGACTTTTACTTGTCTTAAATCAAGGTATCCTCAGAGCTAGTTCTTCCTGGAGGCTCTGTTTCTTTGCCTTTCCAGCATTCAGAAACTGCCACATCTCTTGACTCATGGTCCCCTCCCCCTGTGTTTAAGCCAGCAATGGCAGGTTGAGTTCTTACACCAAATTCCTCTGACTCTCCTGCCTTCCTCTTTCACTTAAAAGGGCTATGGGATTACTCTGGGCCCACCCAGATGATTCAGGAAAATCACCTCATCTCAAGGCCCTTATTTTATAAAGAAAAAAAGTTATAACAAATCCTAAATGAATATAATTTACTACAATTTGATATATGTTTATACCCATCCAACCAACACCCCATTCAGGATACAGAACATTTCCATTACTCCAGCTCTCCTTTTGTCCCCTTCCACTCAGTCTTCAGTCTCTCCATAGGAAGCCATGGTTCCCTTTTGATTAGTTTTGTGTGTTGTTAAATTTAATATAAATGGAATTACATAGTACTCTTTTGTGCCTGGCTTCTTCCACTTAACATAATGTTTTTAAAATTCACTCATGTTTTCATGTGAGGCAATGTTTCATTCTGTTCCTTTGCCAAATAATATTCCATTGTGAAACAGATCACAATTTTTAAATCCTTTCTCCTGCGGATGGACACATGGCTTGCTTCCAGTTTGGGACTATAAATGAATAATATATAAAGTTATGAAAAAATCCATATTAAATCACATCTGCAAAGTCCATTTTGTCATGTAATATAACATATTCCCAGGTTTTAGCTATTAGGATATGCATATCTTTGGGGTACCAGCCCTAATTTGCCCACTTTGTCTCCTCTTCCTACTGCCCTTTACCCCTGCCTAAATCTTAGTCTCCTAACCATCTTATTTCTTACCATGGAACTTTAAGGAGCTTAGCCTACACAACAGCCTCTTGAGCTTTGTTCTGGATCAGACTCTGACACTGTAACTCAATTTTAGTAACTGAGTTAACTAAGTGGGTTAGTAACTCTCACCTCTTTCCTCAGTAACGAAGCCCATAGCTTTATACTCCAGGCCTAGTACCCGTTTCTGGTGTTGTGCTCCTGTGCCCAAGACCCTGCCAGGAATCTCTTCTTCTTTAGAGCTAAAGGATAGCTTTACTTGCACCAAGCCTCCAGAGAGCACTCCTGCTCCATGCTCTAGTCATCATGCCTGGATCCCTGCTATGCAGGCCATGCAGGGAAGACACTTGCCAGCTGTACTTCCTCTTCTGCCTGTGACCATCCTCCTCTGAGACTGCCTCCTCCAGCCCACCCAGCCACCGATGACTGAACCTGGACTGCTTTCCAGGCAGGAACTGCAGAGTTTAGCCCAGTGTTTCTCAAATTCTGTTGCATGTCAGGATTACCTGGATGTCCAGACTTTACCCCATAACAAATGAATTAGAATCTCTGGGTCTGAGTCTGTTATGGACCAGCATCAATATTTTTTAAAACTCTATTGATTCCAGTATACAGGCAAGATGGGAGACAAGTGAACCGGTGATATCCGGCTAAAAGTGTGCTCTGCCTTCCAGCTGTTCTCACCTAACATATCAATGTTTTTTTGCAAATTTAGTCTCTCATATTTTTTTTTTTATGCCTTTAATAACACCAAAAACATTACTCTGTCCATGAAGGTGTACAATTCAGTGGGTGCTCTGGTCAAAGCCATCTATGAGAAGATGTTCCTGTGGATGGTCAACCGCATCAACCAGCAGCTGGATACCAAGCAGCCCAGGCAGTACTTCATCGGGGTCTTGGACATCGCTGGCTTTGAGATCTTTGATGTGAGTTATCTTCTGCCATCTCTGTGTCCCCTGTAGTATGGGGCATGCTTTGTGACTCTCCTTTTCTCTTCAAAGGTTTTCTTCAAAGCTGGCCTTCTAGGTCTTTGGCCAGATCGCACTGTCACCTCCAGGCTGGCCCCAACATGGCGCAGTCACCTCCCGCCTTTCCTAGTCTCTCATATTTTTTAAGTGGCTACATAATAGCATATCACATTGGTATCATATTATAAATTACTTAATCATTTAACTATTGATTGACATTTAGGAATTTTCATTGTTCATTATTTATAGATGACTTCAAAGCAAGCATCTCTGTGGGCCTAGTTGAGCTAAAATTCTACATTCTTACAAAACATGAACATTCTTATATAACTTTCACCTTAAATAGGCCATCCCTGAACTTCCATGGTGCTATAGGTAGTTTAGATTATTTCCAAGCATGCTACAGAATGGGAAAATTTGTACTGCCAGGTTTTATAAGACACGTAGAATTGTGACATTTTTTACTGTTCCACCTTATCAAAGCTTGTTCATTAAATTGGCTTTTGAAATTCTTCTTGCACAGAAATCTCTCTGCTTAATCTCTAACAGTGACAAAATGTGCCAACTTGGAAATTTTGACACCTCCACTTTCTATTCACTCTCCAAATGTGCTGACCCTTTTCTTCCCTTGAAATCATAAGTGTGAGTCCCCTCACAGTTGAAAGATAAGGTTTGACTTGGAATCAAGACGGACGTGCTCCATCTCCCTCCACAACTAAGAAAGAATACAACTACCACAAAACCAGAAATAAACAGAAGTTCCAGAAAATAAAGCTACATGGAAGTTCAACATATGAAGTTATAAAGAAGTGGTGCTTGCCTGGACAGGTAGGAGGAGCAAAGCCGGGGCAGACAGGTCAAGCTGTGATGGCGGTGGCAGCTGCGGCGAAGGCAGTGGAACCATACTACGCACAGACACCCGTATTTAAGGGGAGGTGAGAAGTGCCTGGGAAACACCCCTGGCTGCAGACCAACCCTGTCAACTCGCAATTCCAACGCCAGGGAAGATAGACCCCCATTGCCTCAGACTGCGAGGGCTGGAGGGTGTGGGGACAGAGCAGGAGGCTCCTGGTCTCTCAGTAGAGAGTGAATGGCAGGAATCCATCTTGGACCCCCGCCCCCACACAGAGTGCCACAGTGTGGTGAGAAGGGTGAAACGGTAGTGATGAGTGCACGGGGCTCCACCCCCTATAGCATAGGAGGTGTGACAGCCACACCCAGGAAGCAAAGGTAAACACAAACTGTCAGAATGGCAGGGATCATGATAGAGATCCCAAACACGCAGCTGACCAGACAGCAAATATATGATCTTTCGTACCAGCAGATAGGAAACCTTTCTGAGGCTCTGTTCAGAGCTCTGGTTATAAGAAAGCTGACAGATCTAACAGCGGATCTTAAACAAGATGGGGAAGGAATGAAGGCTAGTCCTGCTGAAATGAACAAAAATACATATGAAACAAGTGGTGAGGGGAGAAAAACCAGGGATCAAATCAACAAATCAGAACATAGGTTAAGGAACAAACAGTCAACCAGTGCAGAAAGAGGAAACAAGGAGTGAGGAAAAATAGGAGAGGCTCAGAAACCTACTGGACAGCTATGAGCAGACAAACATCTGAATCATAGGGTTGCCAGACAGTGAAGAAGAACTAGAAATTGAAAAATTATGTGAAAAAATAATGAAGCAGAACTTCCCTAACTTGGTGAAGGAAAAAGACTTACAGGTCCAGGAAGCACAGAAAGTTCTAAAAAACCTGGACCCAGGGAGAACCGCACCAAGACACATTATAATCAAAATGTCAAAAATTAAGGATAAAGAGAGAATCTTAAAAGCAGCAAGAGAGAAGAAGAGAATTACGTACAAAGAGGTCCCAATAAGATTGTCAGCTGATTTCTCAAAAGAAACTGCAGGCAAGAAGGAACTGGCAAGAAATATTCAAAGTCGTCGTCGGCAGCCGTCCGTCTTGAGAGACAATGGTGTAGCTTCTTTTTTTTTTTTTGGATCTAATGAACTCTTTCAGTTTTATTTTGTCCTGGAAACACTTTCTCTGTCCTATTCTGAATGACAATTTCGCTGGATAGAGTATTCGTGGTTGTAGGTTTTGGATTTTCATTACTTTGAATATTTCTTGCCAGTCTCTTCTTGCCTGTAGGGTTTCCCTTGAGAAGTCAGCTGATAGTCTAATTGGGACCCCTTTGTACATAATTCTTTTCTTCTCTCTTGCTGCTTTTAAGATTCTCTCTTTATCTTTAATTTTTGACATTTTGATTATAATGTGTCTTGGAGTGGTTCTCCCTGGGTCCAGTCTCTTGGGAACTCTCCTTGCTTCCTGGACCTGCAAGTCTATTCCCTTCCCCAAGTCTGGGAAGTTCTCCTTTATTATATTTTCACTCAATTTTTCAAGTTCTAGTTCATCTTCCTCACTCTCTGGCAAACCAATGATTCTTATGTTGGGCCTTTTATAGCTGTCCCAGAGGTTTCTGATCCTCTGATTGTTGCTTCCCATTTCCTCTCTCTGCATTGGTTGACTGCTTGTTCCTTCTCCATATTCCAGTTTGTTGAAATGAACTCTGGATTTTTTTTCCTCACCATCTGTCTCATATGCGGTTTTGTTCCTTTCGTTATGAATGTTTTTCGCTTCTTTCTTATCTTTTTCCTGCTCTTTTGTGAATTCTGTAAGCCACCTGATAACAATGGCCCAGAACTGAGCCTCTGACAGGTTTCTTATCTGTTCATCTGTCAGGTTCTCTATCTGTTGCCTGGTGAGCTGTGTCACCGGGATTTCTATAGTTGTCTGCCTCATTTTGACAGATGCGTTTTGTTTTCTTGGGCCGGCTGTAGGGGGCAGTGCCTGTGTACGCGTCACAATTCAGCGACTGGCGCCTGTCTGCGACCTATTTCGCAGCCCTGTGGTGCTTTCTTTGGGGGCGGGGGTCCAAGATGGATTCACACAGTTATTCAGCTAGGAGACCGGGATCCGTCCTCCCGCCCCCCTGGGCCTCACTGTTCAAGGCGATGCGGCGGCTGCTCTCCCCTGCGCTGGGGTCGCGCACGCCAGGGGCTTGACCGCAGCCGGGATTCCTCGCCGCCCCGCCGCTGTCCAGGTGCGACCGCAAACAGCGCTGCCCTCTTTAACTCTTACCTGCCCAAATGGCACCGCTGGTTTATAACTTCATATGTTGGGCTTCCGTGTAGTTTTATTTTCTGGAATTTCTAGTTATCCTTTGTTTTGAAGTAGTTGTATTCCTCTCTAGTTGTAGAGGGAGACCTAGCGTGTCCATCTAAGCCTCCATCTTGGCCGGATGTCCGGATTTAGGAAGTTTTGAAGCATGAGCCATGGCCAGTCGGTGTAGCTTCTTAAGAGTCTATCTGCACCGCCGAGAATGGCTGTGCAGTCCGACTCGGGAGTGACACGGTATCTGTCTCCTCCCGTGTTGAATCGACATCTTGCGATGACGCTGGAGTGTCCTCTCCAGTGAAGCTGAAGCTACAGAGCCTGGGCAGGGTGATATGGAGGGTCTGCTGTTGCCCATGCAGCAGACGCCCCCTCTCTTCGCAGCTGAAGGGTCCAAGGGAAAGACGGAGTCAATACAGCTTGGCTTCAGGTGCGCCGCAGGAGTTGCCGGTGTTGACTACAACGTCAAACTGCCTTAGGGACTCCGGCTCCGGATTTTCTGTCGGGGTTTACTCCCTTAGCCTTTCCCCTGAAGAGGTATGCCGCAAGGCAGCGGAGGTTTTTTGTAGTCAGAGTTTTCCTTCTCTGATGTGCCCTGACCTGGAAGATCGAACCAGCGACACTTAGCTCGCAGGCCGACGCTCAATCCACTGAGCCAAACCAGCCAGGGGCCAATATTCAAAGTAATGCAAAGCAAAAACCTACAACCACGATTACTCTATCCAGAGAAGCTGTCATTCAGAATAGAAGGGCAGAGAAAGTGCTTCCAGGACAAAGTAAAACTGAAGGAGTTCATCAGATCCAAACCACTGTTATATGAAATGTTAAAGGGACTTGTTTAGGAGAAAGAGGATCAAAATTATGAACATTGAAATGAAAACTATCACAAAAACAAACAACAGAAGCTAGGGAATTGAAACAAAAGCAAACTAAGTAGGCAATGAGAGTGGAAAAAGAATCATAGGTATGGGGAACATTTTGGAGGGAGGTCAATGGGGAGGGGGAAAGGGAGGGAGATGGTACAGGAATTAAGAAGCATAGTAGGAGGGAGTGGAGTAGACAGGAAGATGCTGAGAAGGACTACATGCACAACCAATAGGCATGGACTAAGGAGGGGGACAACTGGAGGGACGGGGGTCACTGCGTGGAGGGGAACAAAGGGAAAATAAATTCGGACAACTGTAACAGCATAATCAGTAAAGCATATTAAAAAAGAAAAAGAAAAGAAAGATAAGGTCTAACTGAAGCTTGGACTGAATTTGTAGTAGCCCAGCATACAGAGAGACAGATAATCCTTTTTGATTCCTCCTATTGCCTTTGATTTCATCCTCATGATCTCAGGGCAGTAGAGAGCTATCAACCAGAAATCAGATCAGGGGTCTAGCTCTAGACAGTAACCCCTGAACTCATTTCCTCAATTTTCACACGACTAACTATCTGCCCATCTTACAGAATTGGGAAGATCACTATGTAACTGCACTTAAGGCATTCTAAAAGATATGTATATGTATATGTGTGTGCATACAAAGTTATTTCAGTCCAGAAATACTTATAATTCTGTATTTTAATATTTAAATGCTTAATACTTGATTAGTTATTAAATACTGAATTTACTTAATAATTTATTTGATATTACTTAATGCTTTAATATTTTAGTAAAGATGTATTTTAAATTTGGTACTGTGATGAGTAACTTCTCACCCAACTATATTGCATCCTTTTTAAAGCACCAAATTCTACATTTTGTTATGTACTTTTATGATTTTTTAAGAAAAAAATAATTGGTAATATTCTAATGGTAATTTATTCACTAAGGGTTTAAGAAAGTGTTTCTAGAAAAACTGGAATTGGTAGAGTTGTCAAATTGTTAACACAACTGAGATAAAACATCTCCCTATCAGGCTAAAAAAAAAGACAAAATGAGTGCATGAACCACTAAAATAGACTTTTATTATTCTGTGTGTATTGTGAGAAAGTGAAATCTGCAAGGTGTAATGAATATACTTTTAATAGAAAAAAATTAGAGGAAATTTAAAACATTTTAACAGGGACCAGATGTAGTTTAAAAAGAAAAAAACAAAGCAGTTGATACCTCGTGTTAAGACTAGACTTCCAAAAAAGAATGACATTTTTCTGCAGCAGTAAGAGGAAGCTAATAATAATAATAAAGTTCAAGCGACCTTTTTTGTCTTCCCTAGAAAAGTGGGAAACAAGTTACAACACATTTTAAGCAAAATCTTCCTAAAATCCTCTGCCAATCGCAGAGTGGGGCGGCTGGTCAGCTAAGTCCAGATTCTCCTCCTGAGAGAGAAAGCTTGAGGCCAGGGCTCAGGCCACCTTCTGGGGGACAAGGACGCTGGTTAGCTAAGCCCCGGGTCCTAATCCGAGCGAAGGGGCTGGCGGCCAGGCTCCGAAGCAGCCTCTGGGCGGAGGACGCGGAAGGCGCGGGTTGGAAGGAACGGCAGTGGCGCGGGGTCCCGGTACCCGGGTCTCGCGCGGGCTCCAGAGCCACCGTAGGGCGGGAAGGGTCAACAGGGCAAATACTTTCTCGGAAGGCACCAGTCCGGGCCCACGTCAGCAGTTTCTCCTCCTTCCCAGGCCACTTTCTCCGCCGCCACACCCCCCACCCCCAACTGGGACACGGAGACTGCAGCTGGTCAGACCCCCCGCCCTCCTGAATTTGGGGACGCTCTGCGCTAGGCGCAGGGCGGGCGGACAGCTCCAGCGTGGCCTGGGAGCGGCAGGTCCCTGCGGGTCCCGGCGGGCTGAGCACTCGGGCCTCCCTGGGGGAGGGGTCTTCCGCGGCCCCGGCCGGGGCGGGGAGGCGCCGGTGGCGGCTGAGGTCGGCGGGGGTGTGTCCGAGGAGCGGGCTGTCGGGAGGCGAGTGCCCCACGGGGAAGCAGCAGACTCGCGCTCTGTGGAGAGTCCCCGCGCGTGGCTGCGGCTTGCTTTCCCGAATCACCGAGCGGAGGCGGCGGCGAGATGCCCAGGGGCGGCTCCGGGTTCGCACTCTTAGCCTCGGCGCTCTGGGTCGCCGCGCAGTGCCAGCAGAGAGGTGAGCCGCAGTGCCCCGTCCCTCTGCGGGACAAGGCCCTACGCTTTGTCTCTTTTTAGGTGGATGCGCGAATCCCCGTTCCCCTCTGACTGAAGGGTCGGGCACGTGGGTTTCCCGCGCGGCCCCTGGAAGTGTCTCTCCAAGTGGGGCGGGAGAGGGCTGGGCACGGCATCCCTGACGGACTTAGCCCCTCACCCGAACCTTCTGCTTTAAACTCCTGGGGCTCTGGGGGCTCCACTCCTTGACTTTCGCGAGACCGGAGCTCCGTTGGAGAGAGCAGTGTTGGGGTGCTGGGAGTGGGGCGCCAGGGGGCGGGTGCACGGAACCCGCCGTGGTCTCAGGCTTGGCGGGCTGGTCGGGGTGCGGGCGAGGTGCGGGGCTGCTGGTCGAGCGCGGGGAATGAACGATAAAGGCTTTCTCCCGGGCCTCCCTCATTTCCTGCGGTGGGAAGTCCGATCGTCCGCGGCCGGGAAGCGACGGGCTCCTCGGTGCCACTCGCGGCCCGGGTGCGGAGAGACCAAGGTTAGAAGCGCGCCCTGAGCCAGCTGTCCCAGGCAGCGGGGCGGCGTCCAGGGCGCACACACATCCCCCGAAACAGCGCTCTTTGTGCCTGCAGTCCCCGAGGTCGCCGAACTCGCTGGTTCAGACCGTGGTCACTCTGGGCTGAGAGCCAGCGGCGAAGGGACGGAGGACTTGGCCTGCTTGTCGCCGCATGGGTTCAGTGGGTCTTGTGGTAAGGTTTTTGGAAGAACCGAAGCTAATTTTCATAGCTTTTGTCAATATAGAGAAAGAGAAACCTTCTTTTCGTCTGTGGACAGCCCCATTGCCCACTCTGCTCATTGGGTTAAGTCTTCACAGTGCTTCTGCTAGTTGGCTAAGCCGTCGCAAATATTTGTTGAAAACATCTTAATGTATTCAACACATGACCATGGGCACAAGTACACATTTCATTAAATACATTTTAAGAAAACACGCTTCGAAAATAGGTATGAGGAATGCAAAATACCATTGTGGGAGAAAAGTGTGTTTTGGCATTGTGCTGAGTTAGAAACTCTGCAGGAAGGAGACGATCTCATTCATTCAAGCATTCATGATGAAAGCACTGGACCGGAGCTGGCAACACAGCTTTGAATAGTGGGCGTCTGCTCTGCGCTGAGCTAGGGCCGCGAGAGAGGTGAATTTGCATATTTATCCGTGAAAGAAAGGAGCCTGCCTGGGGGAGAGAAAGCTTTGAGGCTGCAAACTGAACTCATTTCTCTCAGGTTGCAGAAAATGAACACGTCCCGGTTTCCCACAGGGTGGAGAGGGCAGCAGCTTGACTCAGTTTTATTGTTACAAGAAATTGGAAGTTCTAGACAGAGGAGATGCCCTGAATGTTTTCCGTGCCCCCCCCACCCCCCCAGGGGCTGGGCACTTGGCCTGGGTGGTTATGAATGGTGTTTGGAGAAAGTGGACCACATGGGGCTTTCCTGTTTTAAGATGCTGTGGAAAACCACCCACAGCTGGAGCCTTTGAATTTTTCAGGCTGCCTTTCAGTCCCCACCCCATCAGCCATCACCCTTCCTAACAAGCATCGTTGAGAGAGTTTTGATTAAAACAAAACACACACACAAAAAAAACTGTTCCCCATGTAGATAGCATGGATTATTGAAATGGTATAATATGGTCATAATAAAATAATCCTGACCTGTATCATCTCTGAGGCAGCTATCTGGTGCTTATATTATTTTAAAATAATCATTATCTAATCGTCGTCGTCGTCGGCAGCCGTCCGTCTCGAGAGACGATGGTGTAGCTTCTTAAGAGTCCATCTGCACCGCCGAGAATGGCTGTGCAGTCCAACTCGGGAGTGACATGGTAGTATCTGTCTCCTCCTGTGTTGAATTGACATCTTGCGATGACGCTGAAGCTACAGAGCCTGGGCAGGGTAATATGGAGGGTCTGCTGTTGCCCATGCAGCAGACCCCCCCTCTCTTCGCAGCTGAAGGGTCCAAGGGAAAGACGGAGTCGATACAGCTTGGGTTCAGTTGCGCCGCAGGAGTTGCCGGTGTTGACTACAACGTCAAACCGCCTTAGGGACTCCGGCTCCGGATTTTCTGTCGGAGTTTACTCCCTTAGCCTTTCCCCTGAAGAGGTATGCCGCAAGGCAGCGGAGGTTTTTTGGAGTCAGAGTTTTCCTTCTCTGATGTACCCTGACTGGAAGATCAAACCAGCGACACTTAGCTCGCAGGCCGACGCTCAATCCACTGAGCTAAACCAGCCAGGGCTCAATCATTATCTAATAGTCTTTAGATTATTGGCAGTCCTCTACAATTTCTGCAGTCTCTCCGGATTACAGTATGTGACTCAATGGCTAATTTCCTTTGAAGGGTAACTAGCTTAAAGTAAGCTATGTATAAGTGTATTATAAGAGGTGGTGTGTTTTTAAAGGTAATGTTAGGTTAAATCTACAGCTCACAATTACATAAAATTACAGTCACTTCATAGGTTGGCTTATCAACTCTTGTGTTTTAAACTGTGCTCCCCCTACCCCTAACAAATAGATCATTCCAAATATGTGGAAAAAATCTATTCCATGAATGAAAGAAAATAGTATTCAAATTTAACATGCATGTATTCACTAGTAATGTGTGTATGTCTGAATGGATTTCAAAAGTGCATTTTTCTTTTCTATAGCTGTATTCCCTAAGCAAGGGCCAATAAAAAATATTGATTTTAGCAGTTAGAAACAAAGATATGTGTAATAAAAACATTACTGCCCCCCTCCTACATCTCCTGGAGTTTGGTCCACTCCTTTTATCCTTCCTCTTTTTCAGACATTAAGTATAAAGCCTACATCTGTAGTTAATCTAGTATGATAGATAATTCACATGTGATAGGATATGATATAAACGTATATACTATTCTGTAGTGTCCTGTGCCCCTCTTAGAATTGCACTGCTTTATAAGCCACTATCATAAAAGTTTTTCATGACCACTTATTTCAAAGTAATCCTTGAGACACCCTACCATTTTATAGTAATTTATTCATAAAATCTTGTTGATATTCGTTAGTCTCTACAGAAAGTTTCTATGGGAAAATGACAAGGTATATCTTGGTGCTTTTGGTGTTTTACTCTCTGGCCTTACTAACTGTGGGAAATTGGGCAAATTACTTAGCTTTTCTGTGCATTAGTTCTGCCATCTGTAAAATGGGAGTAATAATGGTGCCTCCCTGGAAAAGGCCATTAATAGTGAAATGATGCAAGAAAAGTGCTTAGAACAGTGCCTAGTACAGGGTTAGTCCTCAATAAACATTAGCTGCAAGCATCATTACTGTATTACTATTTTACACAGAACTATTGAGGAGGCCCTCTTCCAAGATGTATTCTCTGGGATATATAATTGTTTAGAAATTTGGAGTCTGGATTTGTAATCAAATAGTCTTGATATCAAATACCAGACCTGTCACTTTGATGAGCTGTGATATTGATTCAGTGTCTTTATATATCTGGATTCTTAACATAAACAGTCTTTCTGTTTATAAAATGGATGGGCTTAATGTGATTAAATAACACATGAAAAACATTGTAACAGTGTTGGGCATGTCCCGGTGCCATAGGCATGCAGTCCATGATGGTGACTCTCTTATTGTTACTCCTGTGCTGTGTGCTTGCAATCCTGGCCACTCCTCCCTTTGTCATTGCTCACATTCATTAGGTCATTAAGGCTTGTTAATTTTACCAAATGAAAATCTTTGCAATGTGTCTCCCATTTTCTGTCCCCACTGCTGACTAGTTGTTTGATTTCCCTATGAAATACTGTGATGGGTCTCTCACGGGGCCTCCTCCTTCCCTCTGTCCTTCCTCAGTACTGCCACCACTGTGATTTTTCTAGGAACACTGCCCTGTGTTGGACCTGGACCTCCCAAACTCTTCTCTTCATAACATGCACACACAAAATGACACTGGCAGGGGTCACGGTGTGGGTACATCGAGGAGACTAGAACCCCAGTTCACCTTTTGTCCCACAAATGAGGGGCATAATCTTGGGCACACCTGCACCCATTCATAGCTCATTAGTGTTTCTGGCACAGGGGTGGTTAAGTGCAGGACAAGTCTCCCCTTTGAGTTTTAATACCCTGGAAAACCTTCTGGGTCCCTGGATGCTCTCCCAGTGAACTCCACTTAGTGCTGCTGTTATACTGTTGTTCCCATGGTTGGGTAAACAATGGGCTTGCTATTCTGCCTCACTCACTGGCTTGGGATTCTTGAGGACAGGGACTGTTTTATTTACATCTGTGTAGTCATTGCTTTCAATGTTCCTGAAAGTTAACAGCCACCTATCTTTACTGAGCCAAATTGAAATTAATATCTGTATTTAATAATCAAGTAACTTATAAAAAGTAGTTTTGAATAGGTAACCCATGGCCATGGTATGAAATTCAAAAGGTACTGAAAGCTATAGAGGAAAAGGTTGTCTTGACTTTGTCATCTTTTTTGGAGGCAACCACTTCTTTTGTTTTCTTGAGTATCCATTCCATAGATGTTTCTTCATATAACTCTTAAAGTGACCTTCTTCATGAAACCTACTTTTTCCCTAATAGTATAAGGGAGGTACCAGTTATTTCCTAATTAAATACCGAATAATATTAATCTCTCTACTGCACTCCCCCATACTATTTCCTCCAAGTACATCACTCATTGAATTTATGTACCTGTAAAATTCCCACCTTCCAGCTTGTCCATTTCAAGGTGGTCTTTCACAGAAAGGTATTAAACATTTAAAAACCAGATAATTGATTGATTTCATGACATTACACTCCTTTTTAAAAAATCCTCACTTGAGGATGTTTGTTGATTTTAGATGGGGGTGGAGGGACAGACAGAGAAAGATCAATGTGAGAGAGAAACATCAACCGGTTGCTTCTCACATGTACCCTGACTGGGAACTGAACCCACAACCTTTTGGTGATCAGGATGATGCTCCCACCAACGGACACCTGGCCAGGGCTGACTGCACTCCTTCTAATAGCAGTAAAAAGCTATTCCTTCAAAAGTAAATAATTTTTAAAACTGCATTTTAGGAGATTTATGATATAGAGAAGTCAAGTTTGAAAATAATTCTATTAGAAGTTTACGATAGTGTTTTATTTATTTCATCAATAAGTATGATTTATGAGTGGAACACCCATGGCAGGCACAGAGAAATTGGATTTTTAAAAAGAATTCCCATTGAATAAAGTCAAGCCTATACTTTGAATACAAAAGTTAACTGGAGACAACCACAGTGAACTCTTGATGGTAGACTTTATGTGAAGTTTTTAGTTATATTCCTCAGATATGTTTGGATGAACAAGAGGACTATAGTCTCCTATGAAAGATGTGTGTAGATTATTTACATGTTTGCAAATAATTCTTTTATTAGTTTTATTTCTAAAATACTAATATGTATCCATAGACAATTGAGTAAATGAATCTATTTCAAAATTTATGAGGAGAAAACGATCTTTTAGAGAAGTAATTTAGTTAAGGTCATGAACCTGGATTCTGTTGGAACATGCCTACCAGGGAGTTATTTCACCGTGAAACACCACACTGTAGCTGGGTTCCTTGCATTTTCACATCCTTTATACTGAGGGTGACGGCAGTCCATGCCCAGAGTAACCATTTAATAGCAGACTTCTTCTACTTGGCTCTTTGTTTTCTCAAATCTGGATCAGGGGAGCCTTCTTTTGGTTAACTTGTTCCCAGTGATTTTGTGTCTTGCTTGGGGGCAGGAGGCAGACAATGGAAGCAGTGAGATTCCAAATCAGCTTGGTGGGTAACATTATTGCTTAGGTAAGCATTTATCCCAGAGTGTTAATCCAGAAACCCCAACATAGAAATACATAAGATTCTGATTTCAGAATGTGTGTGCATTATTTTTTTCTTTTCTGAATCTGTTATTTGAAGTTTGAATCTTTTCATTCCTGAAGTTATCTTTAAGTCTGATCTGTTGGCCCAGCAGGCAGTATGACTCAAATTCTTGTGCTGGACAACCTCCTATATTGTGGGTGGAAATGTCAAATTTACGTATATTGATATTTATAGAAAATGCCATCTTTTCTCATTCCCTAAAGAATTTCGTGCATTTTGTTCCATTGCGCCACAATTTCCTTCCAGAACCCTGGGAAATTCTCTGCAACAATAAAGAAGATGCTTAAGTTTAGTCGATCATTTTTATTTATGAGAGAATATTTAGAAAGGAAAAAACCTCACGCCACAATGCTGATTATTATCACAGTCTTCCAACCTTTTTGTAAAGACAGAATTTTACTCAGAAAAAGCGATTATCTGTTGTTGCAGTCCCAGCACAGGAATTGTTTCCTGCCCCAATGACTCCCGCCCTATTTTTCCCAATTTGTGACATTCTTTCAGTTCCTGTAGCTTTAGATCCCTTTTCTTTCTTTTTTGTACCTCCTTGTCCAAATTGTCTCTGAATTTTTTATTCTTCCTTTAAAGAATCCCTGATTTGTTTTTGGTTTTCCCTATTACCACTGCAAATAATCACCAGCTGTCCAAATTACTATTACCAGCCACTTTAAATAATGAGGCATTCTTTCCCTTAATCTAGTCTCACACTGCAGCTAGGCTAATGCTGCTGAAACTTTGCCTCCATAATGCACCCCTGCCCTCTGCTTCATTGGGTTCCTACTTCTACTCAAAGCCCACCAGCCTCTGTAATTCCTCCAAATTCAGTCACAGGCAACTAGCCCTTATCCTCACTTTCTGTCCTGAACATCTCTTTCCTCCCTAACTGCAGGGGGTGCATTGACTTTCAGCTGCCTGATTTGTTCCATTACTCCCTCTCCTGAATTGCATCCCCATGACCACCCAGGCACAGCCGGCAACTCAGTGCCCCAGGACAACCTTTGTATTATTGCATTTATCAACTGTCCTGTTTCTGAACTTGCACTGTATTTTGTAAGTCAGAGTTCCCACCCAGCCAGAGTTGCCACCCGGTCCTCTTTTAAATGGTTTGCCCTGAACGCCATCAGTCAAAGCCAAAAAGAAGGGACATTTTATTTCAAATATCAAAACCTTAGCTTCCAGCATATTTATTTCAATACACAAATCACTTGATGGCACAGGATTCTAGTACTAAGGCCTTAGCCATTGGCTGTGGGAGGGCAGTGATGCCCACTAATGCTCCCGGGGTGGCAGGGCAGCTTTAATAACCTGAAACCTTTATCTAGTCTCTGGATTGCAAACCCAGCCCAAGTCCTGGCCCCCTCTGGGCATGAGGTCCTCAGCCTCCCAGGTTTCATAACACCCAAGGGATCACCACTTGGCAGGTCTAGGTGGGATCTGGAATCTGTTTCAAAAAAACCATATTCAAATTTTGGTATTTGGAGTTAGAAAGACCTTTCCAATTGGTTTGCAAGTAGACCCTGTGTTTCTAGTTTAAATAGTTGTTTCCAGAGCTATCTGCCACTTGGCTTACTTTCTGTCCTGTGGCTGTATGCTGTGGTGGGCTAGCACTTGGTTCCCACCCATCATAATTCCCACTGTTTATACTTTCAGCCCCTTATTCTGAATCTCAAATTCTAACATTTATTCATTTGTTTGTTTGTTTATTTATTTAAATTGAGGTATAGTTGACATATCACATGAAACATACTAGTTTCAGTTATGCAGCATAATGATTAGATATATGTATATATTGGGAAATGATCACCACAATAAGTCTAATTAACAGCCATTAGCACATAGTTAACAATTTTTTTCTTGTGATGAAGACTTTTATTATCTACTTTCTTAGCAATTTTCCCATATGCAATTCAGTATTATTAACTACAGTTTCCATGCCAGACTTACTTACTTTTTAACTGGAAGTTTGTACCTTTTGAGCCTTTCGCCCAAACACTACCTTTGTTTATGTGCAAAATCTAGTGTTCCCACTGTTTTTCAACTTCTTTCTGGCTTTGTCAACATACTTTTGTTCATTCTGGAAGTTTGGGGTTGGGAGAGTTTAAGATATTCACTAAGATGTAAAATGCCTTTGGAAGCTCCCACTACTTTTCGTTAAGGGAGTTAACATTTTAAATAGTTTGTACCTTCTTGGGGTAGGAAATTTTTCTTGTGGGATTGTCATTTCTTTCAATTTTTCTAATTTTTCCCTGTGTTTTCTCACTTATTCACTCATTCATGCATGCACTGAACAAATATTGGGACCCTGAGTCAGGGATGGACAATGGCTACAATGGCTAGTGTGTCTTGAGGACTCCATTCTCAGCTGCTGTCCTCACTATGATTCCAAAGCAGTTGTTGACATTCTTGGTGGACTTGCTTTTGAAGTTCGCAGAACTGAAAGTGCATACATTGAAAAAAAAAGTTCTATATAAGTCATAATTGTCAAAAAAGGAATGGAGGGATTAAAGTCACTATGGTGGGCATATGAAAGGATGTTCAACATCGCTACCATCAGATATGTAAATTAAAGCCACAGTGAGATACCGCCTCACACCAGTCAGCATGGCCATCATTAACAAATCTACAAACAGCAAGTGCTTGTGAGGATGTGGAGAAAAGGGAACCCTAGTGCACTGTTGATGGGAGTGCAGACTAGTACAGCCACTGTGGAAAACAGTATGGCATTTCCTCAGAAAACTAAAAATGGAACTGTCTTTTGATCCAGTGATTCCACTGCTAGGATTATACCCAAAGAATCCTGAAACACCAATTCAAAAGAACCTATGCACCCCTATGTTCATAGCAGCACTATTTACAATAGCCAAGTGCTGGAAACAGCCTAAGTGTCCATCAGTAAATGAGTGGATCAAAAAACTGTGGTACATTTACACAATGGAATACTTACACAGCAGAAAGAAAGAAGGACCTTTAGTGACAACATGGATGGAACTGGAGAGCATTGTGCTTAGTGAAATAAGCCAGTCGCTGAAAGACAAATACCATATGATCTCACTTATAAGTGGAACCTAATTAACAAAACAAATAAATGAGCAAAATAGAACCAGAGGCCTGGAAACAAGGAACAGACTGACAGTGACAAGAGGGGAGGGGGGAAGGGGAACAGAGGAGAAAGAAGAGGAAGGGTCTAGTCAAGGAACTAGTATAAATGACCCATGGACATGGACAACAGGGTGGGGATTGACTGTGGGAGAGAGGTGGGGTAAATGAGGCAGGGGAGAGCAATGGGGGGAAAATGGGACAATGTAAGAGAACAAAAGAATTATTTTAAAAAATTTAAAAAATAAACAGTCACTATGGTGGAAGTTTCCGTCTATATTTTGCTTGCTTGTAGACTTACAGGTCCATGTTGAAATGAATAGGCCAAGTCGTGGGGCAGGGAAAGGCAGAGGAGGTGCAGAGAGGTGCACAGCATTAGCTGGAGTTATAGAAACAGCTTGTACATCAAACACCCTGTTAGGTGATGGCTATTTCCTTGGGCTCCCTTTCTTTTACAGGGAACTTGGAGCTTACCTGCATAGCTAGCTTTTCTGTGTGCTCTAAGAGAATAGGCACAGTTAATATAAAAGTTCTCTCTCCAGGCTGCACATTAGATTTTAATAGCACCAATGCCAGGGCCTACCCCAGGGATTATAATTTATGTGGTCTTGGGTGGTGCCTGGTTATTTGCATTTTAGAAAACCTCCCTAGGTGATTCCACTTTGCCAGCCTGGGCTGAGAGCACTAAGTTAACACCATAAACTTGGCTGTGCCAGAGAATGCAATTATATTACCATGCAGGCATGGGAAGGGATGTACTACCAGCTTGTCCATGGGGTACAGATCAGTGTGTTGATAACCACTGTGCCTGCCACTGGCTGCAGTCTAATGCTTTGTACATACAGCTGCTTCACCCTCCTCATTTACTGTTTCATTCTATTCTGACTGCTCTTGCTGTCTAGTTCACACTATTCCGACTGCTCTGTGAAGTGGGGATGATAATACACACCCAAAGTTGTAAGGGATCCTTGCACTGAGAGCCTGTGTCATTGAAATTGCTCAGAGAAAGTCAGTTCCTTCTTTTTATCCCAGTAGCCCTACAATAAGTGTTTGTCACTGGTAAGTATTCTGTGGATGTTTATTAATTGTTGAGCTCCCATGTGAATGAGCAGTTTTAGTCTCGCTTTGCTGACCTGGTCACTAATGAAGGCCTTCTTTCTTTGAAAAGTACTCCTGATTAAATATAGCATTTAGAGTTCCTCATGTTTTGGGATAAGATATGGTGTTGTAGGTTTGGGTGGTTGATTGGTTGAATTATTTTTTCATTCTTTAATTCATCCAAAGTGTGTTGACTCTGTTCCAAATGCAGGCATTATTTGTGCAGCATCCCTCCTTTTCAACCCTTCTAAATGGACAAGCCAGAGGCACCTTTTCCTCTGCGATTTTCTGGGCCACCTCCTTCTCTCCTAATTTAATCAGGTCTGAATATCCCAAAGCCTTGTGGCCCTTAGTCACCTACTGCTCTTGTCCTTCTCTGATTTTGCACTTTTCCTGGCTTCCTTCAGAAGCCTTTCCCCCATGTTTGGCTTATTATTTCCCTTCTAGTTCCACACAACAAAGAAAGAGCCATTCTTCCTTCTACAGCCCTAGCATCCCCAACATACACACACACACACACACACACACCACACCACACACCACACACACTACTTATACAGACCTTGTTGATCATCCCCAACTAAAGGTACTTCAAGAGGTATTGTACTGGCTAACCCCAGACTGACAGAGTCAGAATCTGGACCCCATCTGCTGGGTGGATCAAAGATTGCTGGAAGTGCCAGCCCAGCTGTAGGTTTAAGATGAATTCTGATGTGGCTGATAATGCAGTTCCCTAAGGGCCCAGAAAGCCACTGGCATCTGAAGTTCCCCATGACTTAAAGGACTGTGAAGTTGTCATCTCATCCCTGTTGAATTGCTTCAGTGTTTTCTCACTCTCTTCTGAGCAGCACTTACAGCATGTTCTGGGATCTGACCCTACTCAGGCCTCTCCACAGATTCATCACCCACTGCTAACCCTATTTTGGCCATTCTGAAATACTGGTGGTTCCCATAGTGTGACATGGGACTCATATCTGTGAGCCTTGAACACATGTCCTAGTACATGGAGAACGCTTTATTCACCAGTGTAGTGGGACCGACTTATCTGGGTGTACCGTCATAGGCTTTCCTCCTTCTTGTGCCCAGAGAAATTTGCCTATACATCTTGTTAAGCACATCATTGTATAACTGTTTGTTAACTTGCCTGTTTCTCCTTGAGGGCAGAGTTTTTAAATTTTTATTTCTAATACCTACCACAGTGCCTGACATTTAGTGTTGATTCTGTAAATATTAGGTGAATGAATGAAAGCCCCAATGGAGACAAGCAACAGGGGCTAGAAAGGGACCCAATGACCATTATTTTGAGATCCAGAGAGACAGGCAGTTGGGATTAGGGAAGTCACTAAACAGAGTGATAATCTGGAAATGGGGCAGGACAAGGACAAGGTATTGGCTCTAGAAGGCTAAGAGACATTAGTGGGACACCCAGATAGTAATGGAGGACAGGGAATAAGGAAGAATATAGATAATCAAACTAGGGCAGAGGGTGGACAAATATTTTCTGGACCAAGTCCTTAGCTCACATTCTAAACTACAACACAGAACATGGACAGCCTAGGTCCAAACAGGACAAGGCCCAGATATGGAGAGAGAATAGCCATAGAATCTGGTAATCAGGAGGGGCTTAATGACTTGAAAAGATTATTAATTTGTTTTCTTTCCATCTATCAGATCAGTACAGAGAAAAAATGGATAATACTTTATAATTAAAATATTGACTGATGCTGAATATTTAATATAGGCTTGAAATTCAGATTATATTTAACAAATCTTATTTCTAGATTTGGAGCCACTGACTTAAAGGATCTCAAGCCAGCTATTCATTAATTCATATTCAACAAATATTTGTTAAGTTTCTAGAACATTCTACACACTGGTAACCAATGGTCCTTGCACCCCAGTGCTTATAGTCAAGAAAGTGCCCAAAGTATCCTCCTAAGTATCTTTATCAATTTAGATCTGGGAGATATTTTTGCTTCTGAATGTCTCATACCTCAATTTAATTCCACTTAACAGCTATGGAATATATCATCATGAACACAAAGATAAATCTTATTCAACATTACATTTCTACTGCATAGAGTTTCCTTTTATTTTATTTTAGTTTTTAAAGATTTTTTTTTATTGTTATTCAATTACAGTTGCCCCAATTTGTCCCCCTTTGCCCTTCTCCACCCCTCCCATTTCCCACTCCCACAGTAATTTCCCACACTGTTGTCCATGTCGCTGGGTCATTCATACATGCTCTTAAACTAGTTCCTTCCGCCCTACCCTCTGGTCACCATCAGTTTAAAACATGGGACTTCAGATTACTTACTCCCTTGTACTTAATTTCAGACATGTGAGCATTTGTTTACTAGCTCTTCTATTTTTCATAGAGAGTGTTTTTTTTTTTTTTTTTTAAGGAACTCTACCTGCTTGCCTTTGGAGGACTTTGTGTAAGTGGGGGAACAGCTGTTCTCCTCTGGACGTACTGGACTAAGCCATCCTTGTCTTCTCAGGAACGTAAAAAAGGCATATAGCGTTTACATCATATGTAGATTTTCGTTTGATAAAAATTACTACTGAAGGAGCCAATTCTCATCAGAGATATGAGCATAACATCTTCTGTGTCTTTAGTGGTTTCCAACTTTGTTGGTTTAGCTTTAATTATAATTGACTAAATTAAGATGTGCCTCATTATAGGTGGTCAAAAATCCTCTGAAAAGTAGTGCATCAAACGATTTTATGCAAATGAAATAATTTCAAATTCAATATTAAGATAATTCCAAAATGAAGGTATCAGTAAGAAAATACATGCCCCTTTGGTTTCTGTTATCAATTGATCTAAGCATAGGTTGGACCAAATGCCAGCTTACATATTTCACATTATTAACATACTTTAATTAGCAGTCAGGTCCAAAACCGTATCCTATAAACTTTTCCCCCCTGTAAATTTGGTAGAGTTGAACTTTTCTGTCCCTTTGGGGACACAGATTTTCCCTTGACTCAGCATCAGGTAATCACTAACCCTCCTAAACCACTGTCTGGATACAGGACATTTTAGGGGCCAGGCAGTATCACCATCCTTCAAAAACAGGATACAAGTTGCATGATATTGTACCCTGTGCATATAAGTGTGAGGAGAATCTCCAACAGATTTTAACAGTATTATTGGGGTAAAATTTACATACCATAAAGTTCCATCAGTTGGAAGTGAACAGTTTGATGATTGTTTAGTAAATTTAGAGTGTTGTACAGTCATCGCCACAACCTGGTGTGGAAGATTTCCAGATTTCAAGTATGCTATCAGTCCCTGCTCCCATGCCCACCCCAGCACCGAGCAATCATCTGCTTTCTGTCCTATTAGGTTTATCTTTTCTGGAAATTTCATATATATGAGTTCATACACTATGTAACCTGTTGTGTCTATCTTCTTTCACTTAACATGATATTTTCTAGGATCATCTATACCGTAGCATGTATCTATAGTCCATTCTACTTCATTGCTAAATAGAATTCCATCGTGTAGATACATCACATTTTGTTTATCCAGTCACCAGATGATGGATGTTATAATTGTTATCATTTAGGGCTATTTGAGTAATGCTATGAGCATTCACATACAAGTTTTTGTGTAGACATGTTTTCACTTTCCTTGAGTGAAATTCCCAGGAGTGGAATATGAATCGTATGGTTAATTTATTTGCTTTTAAAAAGAGACTATCAAATTGTTTTTCCAAAGTGACTGCACCACTTTACAGTATAAAATGTGGCAGCATCTGAAGATCCCAGTTTCTCCAAATCCTTACCAACACTACATATTGTCTCTTTCTGATTATAGACATTCTAGTGACTGTGAAGTAGTATCTTGTGCTTTAATTTGCATTTCCCTAATAATTATATTGAGCATATTTCATATGCTTATTAGTTATTCATATATCCTCTTTGGTGAAAAATCTAAGTTTTATTCAATGTTTACTTTTTTGTCTTTGATTACTGAGTTTAAGAGTTCTTCACGTGACCCTCGCCAGGTAGCTCAGTTAGTTAGAGCATCATTCTGCTATGCCAAAGTTGCAGATTCAACCTTCAGTTAGGGCACACACAAGAAGCAATGAATGAATGCATAAATAAGTGGAACAACAAATAGATGTTTCTCTCTCTCTCTCTAAAATAAAAAAATAAAATAAAATAAAATTTACAAAAAAGTTCTGGATGTAAGTCCTTTATCAGAAATGTGATTTGAAAATATTTTCTCTCAGTTCATGGCTTGTCTTTTTATTTTAATGGTGTATTTGGAGTGCCAAACATTTTTTTTTTTTGATTGTTCACTTTACGAACTTTTTATTTTATGAATTTTTTGGTGTCATATCTATGAATTCTTTTCCTAATCTAACATCATGAAGATTTTCTTCTAGAAGTTTTACCTTTTGCATTTAGGTCTGTGATCCATTTTGAATTTAGTTCATACATGGTAAGGTTATTTATGGAAAAGACAAAATTGCCTTGGCATTTTGCCAAAAACCAGTTGGCCATAAGTGTAACTGTATATTTCTGGATTCTATATTTTGTTCCATTAATCCATATGTCTGTTTTTATGCTAATATCTCACTGTCTGGATTCCTTTGGCTTTTTAAATGAGTTTTGAAATAAGTAATATAAGCCATTCAATTCTTTTTTTTTACTTTTTCTAAATTGATTTGACAGTTCTAGGTCCTTTGCTTTTCCATTAGTATCAGCTTGGCAATTTCTACAACAAACAAACAAACAAACAAAAACTCGACTGGGATTTTGATAAGAATTAGATTGAACCTATAGATTTGTTTGGGGAGAATTGCTGTCTAACAATATTGAATGTTCCTATTATGAATAAGAAACATCTTTTCATTCATATTTTTTAATTTCTCTCAGAAACGTTTTGTAAATTTCAGTTTATTGGTCTTGAATTTCTTTTGTTAAATTTTCTCTTAAGTATTTTATTTTTTTTCTCAGTAAAAAAGCCAGGGGTCTTTGGCTGGCACTTCTTTGGCACTCCTGTTTTCAGGATCTCCCTGTGAAGGGTGTGCGCCAGCTGCCCATAGCTTGCTCCTGCTGAGATCTCAACCTCAGATGCTTTCTCCATTTATTTTATATTGAGTTTATGACTTTTATGACAACATTGCTGGGCATGAGTTTCCACTCTCTGCTCCAAATCAAGTCAGCTTTTGGGCTCTAGCCATGTAGCTCAGTTGGCTAGAGAATCATCCCAATACATCAAGGTAGTAGGTTTGATCCCTGGTCGAGGCACATACAAGAATCAACCAATGAATGCATAAATAAGTGGAACAAGAAACCCATCTCTCTCTCTCCCCTTCCTCTCTCTCTAAAATTAATAAATTAAATAAGTCAACTTAGTCAACTTTTGGGTATCCAGGAGAGAAATCCCTGATTTCACACTCGCCCTGCCCTGGTAATCTATGCTGGTGAGCTGCGTGAGCACGGGACAGCCCAGGAAGAGTGCTGATCTCTTCTACTGGTCCAACCTGAAATGCTGGCAGCTTTTCATAAAGAAAACTTTCCCAATTTTTTGTTAGTCTTCACTTGATTTCAGAGTCATGAAATATGTTTTTTGAAAAGTTTGTCCAGTTATGTAATTGTTATTTTGCAGGAGAGTTTTCAACCTCTTTATTCTGCTATGGCCAAGAAGTCCCTCTGAAATATTTTAATTTAGATAGACATCTTTACTACCATGAATTTCTCTAATAAGAATCTACTTCTCTTATTCATCATGCCATTAACAATCCACCAATTTTACTAATCACTCATTTCGATTTTTCCTTTGCTAATTAATAAGTGCTCGTGTTGATGGAGACAGATATCAGAACATTATGTGGGTGACCCTGTAATATGGGCAGTCTTCCTGATCAGAATACCATCTGACTACCTCTGGAAGGTCCATCACCGATTTTAATGCTAGCTGCTTATGGGTAGTTGAACATAACACAAACACACACACACATGGATGTGCACACACATGCATGAACCAGTCTTTATACCGAAATCTTAATTTCATATATTGTACTAGTTCCTGTTTATGTTTATTTTATTTTTTAAATATGCTTTTTATGCTATTAGAGTTGTCCCAATTTATTTTCCCTTTGTTCCCCTCCACCCAGTGACCCCCCTCCTTCCAATTGTCCCCCCCTTAGTCCATGCCCATTGGTTGTGCATATAGTTCTGAATCTCAACATCTTCCTATCTACTCCACTCCCTCCTACTATGTTTCTTAATTCCTGTACCATCTCCCTCCCTTTCCCCACTTCCCCCTCCCCACTGACCTCCCAAATGTTCCCCATACCTATAAGTCTTGGCACACTCTCATTGCCTACTTAGTTTGCTTTTGTTTCAATTCCCTAGCTTTTGCTGTTGGTTGTTGTGATACAGTTTTCATTTTAATGTTCATAATTTTGATCCTCTTTCTCCTAAACAAGTCCCTTTAACATTTCATATAACAGTGGTTTGGATCTGATGAACTCCTTCAGTTTTACTTTGTCCTGGAAGCACTTTCTCTGCCCTTCTATTCTGAATGATAGCTTTGCTGGATAGAGTAATCGTGGCTGTAGGTTTTTGCTTTTCATTCCTTTGAATATTTCTTGCCAGTCCCTTCTTGCCTGCAGAGTCTCCTTTGGGAAATCAGCTGATAGTCTAATTGGGACCCCCTTTGTACATAATTCTCTTCTCTCTCGCTGCTTTTAAGATTCTCTCTTTATCCTTAATTTTTGACATTTTGATTATAATGTGTCTTGGTGCAGTTCTCCCTGGGTCCAGGTTTTTTAGAACTTTCTGTGCTTCCTGGACCTGTAAGTCTATTTCCTTCCCCAAGTTAGCAAAGTTCTGCTTCAGGGAAGTTCTGCTTCATTATTTTTTCACATAATTTTTCAATTTCTAGTTCTTCTTCACCTTCTGGCAGCCTATGATTTGGATGTTGGCCCGCTTATAGCTGTCCAATAAGTGTCTGAGCCTCTCCTCATTTTCCTCACTTCTCGTTTCCTCTTTCTGCACTGGTTGACTGTTTGTTCCTACCCTGTGCTCCAATTTGTTCATTTGATCCCTGGTTTTCTCTCCCTCACCACTTGTTTTATATGTGTTTCTGTTTGTTTCAGCAGGACTAGCCTTCATTCCTTCCCCGTATTGTTTAAGATCTGCTGTCAGGTCTGTAAGCATTCTTATAACCAAAGCTCTGAACTGAGCCTCAGAAAGATTTCCTATCTGCTGGTACGAAAGATCATATATTTGCTGTCTGGTCAGCTGCGTGTTTGGGATCTCTATCATGATCTGTGCCATCCTGACCATTTTGTGTTAACCTTCGCTTCCTGGGCAGGGCTGTCACATCTCCTACACTATAGGGGGCAGAGCCCTGTGTGCTTATCACAACTGGGCGACCCGTTTCACCACGCTGTGGCATTTTCTGCGGAGGTGGGGGTCCAAGATGGATTCCTGCCATTCACTCTCTGCTGAGAGACCAGGAGCCTCCTGCTCTGTCCCCAACACCTCCAGGCCTCACAGCCCAAGGTAATGGAGATCTGCCTTCCCGGGCTTTGGAATCGCAAGCTGATGGGTGTGGTCTGCAGCCAGGGGTGCTCTCCTCCTAAATACGGCTGTCTGTGCTTACCGCTGTCCTGTCCCTGTTGCTGCTGCCACCCTGGACAGCACAGCTTGAACTCTCCTCCCTGGCTTCACCCCTCCTACCTGTCTGGAAGAGCACCACTTCTTTATAACTTCATATGTTGGACTTCCATTTATTTTCTGGAACTTCTGGTTATTTCTGGTTTTGTGGTAGTGTATTCCTTCTTAGTTGTGGAAGGAGATGGGGCATGTCAGTCTAGGCCTCCATCTAGGCCAGATGTCTTCTGTGTTTGTTTGCTTCTGTGTCCCAGGGAGAGCTGTCGCTCCTACTACATTGTAAGGGGCGGAGCCTTAGGGATTCGTCAGTAACGGGTGACCTATTTCACCACATTGTGGTGCTGTTTGTGGGGGAGGGGTCTGAGAAGGAACAATGCAGCTTTCCCAGCACTTGCCCCTTTTCCAGGTACCTCTCTCACTTCCGCACTGGACTGGCGCCCCTCTAGTTGCTGCCCTGGCCGTCATTCCCAGAGTAGGTGGGTCTGCGGATGTTCTAGGTCTGTGGGGGCCCTTTAAATAAGCGGGCTCTGCTGAGAGACCAGCAGTTTCTGCCTCCATCCCAACTCCCACTGGTTTGCATAGTCAAAAGCAATGAGGCTTGATTTACCCCAGTGCTGGGACAGTGAGCTGTGAGGTCTGGTGAGGAGCTTGGAATGCTCCCCAGGTGTCCCTCCTGACTTTTCAAAATGTGTAATTGCACTTTACGCCAGCCTGCTGCTGTTGCTGCTTCTGCCGCCATCACACTGCATCCTCTCCGCCCTGGGTCCACCCCTCCTACCTGTCTGGATGAGTATTTCTTCTTTGTATCTTTGTTTGCTGGACTTCCATGCACTTTAACTTTCTGGAACTTCTGGTTGTTTCTAGTTTTGAGGTAGTTTTATTTCTTCTTAGCTATGGAGGGAGACGCAGCATATCTGTCTACTCCATCTTGGCTGGAAGTCACTGTTTATGTTTAAATGGATGTCCGCCTTGAATAAAACCTCAGTTTACAGTATTCCCTCACTTATCGCAGGTATTAAGTTTAGCCCACCCTTCATGATAGGTGAAAATCCATGAAGTAGGAATCTTACATTTATTTTAGTATTTATATATATTTTAAGGCTTTATAAACCCTTCCTACACACTTATAAACTGTTCCCAGTCCCTTGTTAACCTTTCCCACTCCCTTATTAATCTTTTCCACACTTTTATAAACACTACTTATGTTCTTAAACATATTCTACACTCTTAAACCTATGTAACTTTAACAACATACGTATACAGTACTGCAAAATCCTGCAATATAGCAAAAAATCCACGGTAAATAACTAAATATAATATTTTAAAAAATCCCACGATATAGTGAAGTCGTGATAAGTGAACTGCGATATAGAGAGGGACTACTGTATATCCTCAGTTTGAGTACTTGTCAGCGTACTACATGAAGAACTCTGGGATTTGCAGTCCCTGCTTTCAAAAAAGTGCTGCGTTGGCAGTTTGGGAGTGTAGACCCAGAAGTTGAAAGAAGGACTGACATTCTCCTGTATGAAGATTAGGCCCCTACCTAAGCTTGCTAACTTGTTCAGGGTGAAAGTCTGTGTCTGGAGAAAACAGCAGGTAGAGAGAGGTCTGTGCTGAGTGCTAACTGAGAACGAAGAATGGGTAATGTAATTATGGAAGGTGTGACTTAGAACTTAAACTGAAAAACCTCACTATTCATCAGCATATCAGTTAAAGATTTGCAGTTCACTCAAAATGGGAAACCTGCACATGAACCCTAGTGGAGTGTGTAGTAGAGGATGGCCATTTTGTCTTTGGTGGTTTGTTCTCAGTGAAAATGTGTTACAGAAGATGCATATAAATGTGGTTTATTTTGGAGTAATCTATTGGCCTAGGTCCTGATTTCTTCATCACTAATGTGTGGAAATAAAGTACATTTTCTCTGTCCATATTACCATAATAAAAATATACTGTAGGAAAGAACTTAAAAATAAAAGGAATATAATCTTAAAAATTTATTTAAGTGTGAAGGGCACTGCTGTGGTGATAAGCTGCATGTCCTTGACCTTCCTCCCCTCTCCTCCCCCCTCTCCAGGGTTTTTTTCATCAGGATGGAGAGACAACCCCACCTTCTATGCATGTCCCTGCTTTTACCTGCAGAGGCTCTCTTGAAAACTCTTTCCCCTCCATCTGTCACCTAGATTTAGACCCTTTCCAGAAACTCATATGCAAGGTACTGAGGTAGGCAGGGAACAGATGCTGCTCTCCTCTCTGACCCACCTCTTCCCACCTTGTGCAAAACCCTTCCTGCAGGCCCTCTGTGAACAGACACCTGGTGGCCACCTACTTTTCTGCCACATCAGATTGGTCAGAATACCAGTAACCAGTAGGAGTCGGGCTTAAAGGGATAGCCTTCTGTAAGAAATGAGATAGTGCTATGCAAATGTCCTCCTTTTAACATTATATTAATATTACTACATGTCTTCAAAAGCATATTTTCAATATGAATGAACCAGGCCAGTGGGAGCATCATTTGAGTGGAACAGGGCTGAAAAATCAATCTACTGCTTTCTTTTAATAGATTTCCTTGTTGGATGCTCAGTCGACCTTTTTTGTATTTTGTGCCTTTAGTTTTGGAGCTCTTGAAGGATATTTGCTTTTTACAGTAAGCCAAAGCCTTTGTCTTAACTGAAGGACTGCATTCCCTCTAAAAATAGCTGTTAAAAGTCTACAAGAATTGAATGCAGGATGGAAAGTCTGGAGTTCTGGTTAAATAGTGACAGAAAAGTGCTGGAGGAAGCATGATCTCACTAATAAGTCTGATGATTTTTGCGCCAACATTTGGCAGAATTGGCCAACTCCAGAGTGTTAGAACTGGAAAAATCTCAAGAGATCATTTAATCTTTTTAACTCAAAGCAACCTCCCCAGGAAGATCCTCAGCCATGAAGCATCTCAGCCACCCCCAGACCTGCAGAATCAGAACCTGCATTTTCATGAGATCTCCAGGTTATTTGTATATATAACATCTGAGAAGCACTGCTCTAATTCTCAACTTCCCTTTTCCAAGCTTGAACACAGGGTGACATTCGAATATTTGTGCATAGTTAAGTCACAGTTATTAAATTTGTGGTGGCTAAGGGTCATCTTGCTGCCTTTAAGAGTATGTATGGCATTATTGATTCAACCTTAGATCATGTTAACATTTTTCATTAATATTGTTCTCATATTGTGTATCTCTGTCACCAGGAACTGTAACATATTTTGCACCTTTGCCAAGACTATGCTGTGCTTGTGGGGATTTTGGGTGGAAAGTAGAAGGTCCTGCATTTATCTTTATTAAACTCATGCTAGTTTTATTTTGGCCACAGTTGAGATTCCATTAACTCCACAACCCAGCGTATTTATTTACTTCCCACACGTATCATTATCTAAATTAGGATTAATAATATTAAAGAAGAAAGTGTTGAGCACATGGGATGAGAAACCCAAGTGTCTGCCCTGAACTTAATATATATTATGTTGTTTATCTTGTTTTTGGAGATGCCTTTTTTGGAAAATACGCTTCTTTCCACTTTCCTCATGAGAATGCACCTGTTTGGTGAATTAACTGCCTTCTGCTTTCTAAGGCAATCAGTTCAGGTGGAGACCTGCAGGATAACTAGCAGAGACTGACAAGTTGTGTGTCAGAGGGAAAACCTAGGAGTCTGTAGTGTGAGTAATAGAGGACCAAAGAAGACAGTGTTTAAGAAAGAGAGAAAGGTCATTTTTGACAAAAGTACTTGAGGTCAAGTAAACTGAAGGTAAACTGCATGTTGGGTTTGACCAAATGGAAGTTAATGGAGACCTTCAAAAAGGTGCTTTTAGTGATTTAAAGGAACAGAATTCCAACTGAAGTTGAGTGAAGAGCAAATGTGAGGCAGATAACTGGAGACGGTGAATACAATACTTATATATGTCCTTGACATAGTAAGAACTTTTACGAAAGATAGGAAACCATTACATTATCTATTAAGAGGCAACCCAATTTCAGGAAAAAAAAAGCCAACGGTACTGAAACTGAGAAAATATACTATTATTTATCCCAGTGAGAATGATACCAATATAATTTGACTCTATGTACTTTTAATTGAAGTGTTTAGTTGTTGTTCTCTAAGGTGAAAGATACCTTAAATGATTTACTTGTAAAATGTCGCTAGATATACAGTGGAATGAAAGGAGCTGTAATGGGTGGATCCAACCACCTTGGGGTCATGATACTTGTGTTCAGTTAAAGGTGGTGACTCCTTCTCAATTGTCAAATGATTTCATCAGAGGTATGTGAATACTTGTGAGGATAGTCATCGATTGAAGCTGCCACTGGGCACTTCCAGGACCAGTAACATTATTTGAAGAGCTAGTGCAAAATGAAAAATGTGGAACCCCTTGATTAAATTATGAAAACTTTCAAGACAGTTTCAACAGAGCATTAAACCAAGGGCGACTGTACTGGCCACACACCCATGAAGCAGCCCTGGGCACATTCCCAAAGATGCCAGAGTTTTAAAGAATAAGCAATCAAAATCTATACAACAGAGCACAGAATTGCAAAGGAAAGGGGAAGAAAAGGCTAAGACCTTGAAAGAATTGTAGAAAAGTTCTTGGGATGATAAGGAAATGTTGAATTAATTGATGTGTTTGGGTATTTTAAAATGATGTAAATAGTGCAGTCCTGGCCAGGTTGTTCAGTGGGTTGAAAGTGTTGCCCTACACACCAAAAGTGATGGATTCGATTCAGGTCAGGGTACATACCTAGGTTGCAAATTTGATCCCTGGTTGGTGTGTGCACGGGAGACAACTGATAGATATTTCTCTCTCTCCCCACCCCCTAAAGCTCTCTAATAGTCAGTAATAAAAAGTATCCTCAGGTGAGGATTACAAAATTTATATAAACAGTACAAACGTTATAAATGATAAAATATGAAACTTTATTTCAATTCAATAGGACTGGTGATACTCAGTTTAAAAGCTGTCCTTGCTTTTCAACTTTCCTTTAAATGGCGTAGCGGAGTTCACTCCTGTAAGGATTTGGAAGGTGTGAAGAGGGGTAATGGGAAGGATATAAAATTTAAACATACATGTGAATTTTGAGGTGCTTTTATGGTTTGTTTATGTGCAGTTATGATTTTGATCAGTCATTGCCCTTTAATAACAACTTAAATTTTTGGCAACAAAGAGAAAAATACTTCATGATGAATGAATTGTATTTTTTTATGTTGAATTTAAAACTGCAGTATCATGGAATATAAGTATCAAACAAGCCTTTGTGGGAGGAGTGGGCAAATTCTGATAAGGCGCTGTTTTCTGCAGATGATATTTATGCCTTGCTTGCAAATAGGCTTGTTTATTTTAACAGTTAAAACCTCTGTTTTTGTCAAGGACACCTTGAGCCCATTGCTATGGAAATGGAACTCTAGCAAAATCATGCTAAGATCTTTCACTCACCACCATCTTTGGTTTTTCTGAGATTAATCTTCTCTTAATTTTACCGTATGAGGGAAAAAAAATAGATCAACTGTGTTAAAAGGCCAAATGCTCAAAAATTTGGATTTGACTTTTTCCTCACTGTTTGTGTGGAGGTCTTTCTTTCTCTCCTTCTTTCCCTACCTCTTTTTCTCACTGTGCTGGAAAGTGCCTTGGAATCTCTAGAAAGCTTTTCTTTTACTAGCAGCCATCAATGATTAAATTGGTTTAGTCCAAAAACTAAGCATTTTTTTTTAAGGTGGGTTGGGGGGAGGGCATAACCAGGCAGCTGTTCTCTAGTTAGTGCTTCTGTTGCACTGAAGGGGCTCCATGTCTACAGGAGATTCAAGTCACCCTCATTTAAAACCCTCCCAAGTGCTCAGTTTTTCTTTATTTAAGAAATAAAATAACTAACTGGTACCATTTGGATAATTCTCACTGGAAATAAAAGTCCTGCTTGTTTCATAGTGAACAAGCAAGACTTCTATGTATTTTAGCACTAGCTTTGATGTTTTATTATTTTAACACTCCCAGAATACTGATATTTGATATATAAAACAAGTTCATTTAGTAGTGATTAAAGTGATTTTTAACTTAATATAAGTAGCATGAAATAGAATTTCTTTAAATGGCATTCTCCTATTGTGACAAAGCACTTGCTCAAGTTTCTGACAGGAAAGGAGCAGAGGAGGAAGGAACTGCTATTTGTAAGGAATTGCTATCAGTTGCTGATCAAACAAGGTTCTGGTCAATATGGAGATGTAGATAGACATGCTGCATCTCCCTCCACAATTAAGAAGGAATACAACTACCTCAAAAGTAAAAAACCAACCAAAAGTACCAGAAAATCAAACTGCATGGAAGTCCAATGAAGAAATAAAGATGATATACTCATCCAGACAGATAGGATGGGTGGAGCCAGGGCAGAGAGGATGTGGTGTGCCAGCAGAAGCACAGCAGTCTCTGTAGCCAGTGGTGGAAAGTGCAGTCACACATTTTAAAAGCAGAGAGAGAAACCTGGGAAGCAAAACCAACCCCAGACCAGACTGCACAGCTCACGGTTCCAGCATTTGCGAAAATAAAGTTGCATTGCTTCTAGCTGTGAAAACTGGTTGTGGTTGGGGTGGAGGAGGAAACTGCTGGTCAGTGGAGTCCATTTGTTTGGATGACCTCCATGGTCCTAAAACATCTGTAGACCCACTCACTCTGGGAACCATCACCAGGGCAGCATCTAGAGGGGTGCCAGTCATATATGGGAAGTGGGAGAAGTGCCTGGAAAAGGGGCAAGTGCTGAACAAGTGGCATTGTTCCCTCTCAGACCCATCCCCCATATACAGTGCTGCAATATGGTGAAATGGGTCACCCTGCACTGATGAATGTCTACGGCTCCGCCCCTTACAACATAACAGGTTTGACAGCTCTACCTAAGACACAGAGACAAACACAGAAAGCTTTCAAATTGAAGAGACACAGAAGTATGGCACAAAAGAGGGAGCAGATCAAGGTTCCAGTGGGAGAACTGAGTGATGAGGAGATAGCCAATCTAACAGATGCAGAGTTCAAAACACTGGTGATAACTATGCTCACAGACTTGACAGACAAGATTTAAGTATGACAAATGCATAAGGGAAGAAATCAAAGCTATGCTAAGTGGAATGGAGGAAAATCCACATGAATCCAGTGGTGAAGGGAAGGAAACTGGGGTTCAAATCAAAGATTTAGAACATAAGGAAGAAATAAATAGTCAACCAGTACAAAAGGAGGAAACAAGAACTGAAAAAAAATGAGAGGTTTAGGAAACTCTGGGACAGCTTTAAACTTGCCAACATCCAAATCATACAGGTGCCAGAAGGAGAAGAAGAGCAAGAGATTGAAAAATGATGTGAAAAAATAATGAAGGAAAACTTCCCAAATTTGATGAAGGAAATAGACATATAATAGACTCTGTCCAGGAAGCACAGAGAGTCTCAAACAAGCTAGACCCAAAGAGGACCACACCAATACACATCATAATTAAAATGTCAAAGGTTAAAGATAACGAGACAATCTTAAAAGCAGCAAGAGAAAAGAAGAGACTTACATACAAAGAGGTGCCTAGAAAACTACCAGCAGATTTCTCAAAAGAAACTTTGCAGGCAAGAAGTATTCAAAGTGATGAAAAGCAAGGACCTACAACCAAGACTACTCTATACAGCAAAGCTTTCATTTAGAATGGAAGGGCAGATAAAATCCTTCCCAGACAAGATAAAGTTAAAGGAGTTCATCGTCACCAAACCATTATTATATGAAAAGTTAAATGGACTCATTTAAGAAAAAGAAGATCAAAACTGTGAACATTAAAATGACAACAAACTCTTAGCTATCAACAACAGAATCTAAAAAGTACAAACAAAAACAAAATAAGCAAACAACCAGAATGGGAACAGAATCATAGGTACGGGGAGCATTTGGAGGGGTATCAACTGGGCAGGGGAAGGGAGAGTAAGGAGGAAATGGTGCAGGAATTAAGAAGCACAATTGGTAGGTACAAAATAGACAGGGGGATGTTAAGAATAGTACAGGCAAGGCTGAAGCCAAAGAACTTATATGCAAAACTCATGGATATGAACTAAGGGAGGTGGAATTGCTGGAGGGAAGGGGGTTACTAGAAGGAGGGGAGCAAAGAGAAAAGAAATTGGGACAACTGTAACAGCACAATCAACAAAATATACTTAAAATAATGCTGATCAATCAGAAGTAAAAGTGACGCAGGAGTTCTGGGGGTCCAGGAACCTGAAGGTTAGCTACACATTGTGGGTTCTTGGCTTTGCACAAAAAGCCATTCTAAGGCAAGCCAACATAGAGTTTAAAGTGAAAGAAAGATTATTAGTAAAGACCCGAGACAGAGAGTGAGCTATTCCACAGATATAAAAGCCCCTCTTCTGTGGGATTTACTGTTTTTTATTGAAGCAATTTCATGGAAGAGGAAGGCATTCAATAAGGGGGAGGAATATTCAGAATCTTTCTGAGAACGGGATGAAGACTTCCCAGAAGAGCCCTGTTGGCTATTTTGTGTCCTTACGTGGGCTTTCTGGTTCCCATCATGATGATGTTTAGTATGCTAATGTATTACAATGTGCCTATAATAAGGCTGGGGTTAATGCAAGGTAAAATTAGTCACCATGTTGGGTCGACCTGGTTTTCTGTAGGTTCTCAGCCATAAATCTGTTGGGTGTTTGTTTTACTATCTCCTTGAGAGTCCCTGTAGCTGTCATTGGTTACAACCATTTCACCACATACCCTATCTCAAAAGTAGGAAAACAGTTTCATTTATGCTTATATTTTAAATACACTTACTTCATAATATACATAATATTTGTATTGTTTTCTAGAAAAAAAAAGTTTGAGTTAAGACAAATTTTTCCACAGCTTGTTAGTGGACTCCCAAATATATGTTAGGGGTTGGGGATGTGCTACTATAAGGAATTTCAATCTAAACCTTCCTATGTCTGTACCCCTTTCTCTTTTTATATGTGCTCACCATCCTCAGCATTTATAGGAAATGTCTCCCTGAAAATATGCTCGAATGCCCAATGAAAGAAATCAAATGATAATTTACATTTCATAAGGCTGATTTTATTACTTTAAATGGAAGAGTTAAAGATATTATGAAAGTTCTGATTCAGGAAACCTGGATAATGTTGAGGACTGATTTTATTTAATTCTGCTGAACTGGGGGCAGCTGCTGCTCCAGGCCCACCTGGTCAGGTCACTTTGGACCTCACCTGAGCAAGATATTAACTCTTGGCCTGTCCTGAGTTTCTCTCAACCACCTTCACAGTCTGCCTGCATCTGAAGGCCAGGAGCTAGGTTTCCGGAAGAAAAAGTGGGGAAAGGAAACTAACAGTCCCCTGTACCATTTGCCTCGCTCACTACACCTTAACCAAAGCACCTTCTCTACCAGTGTTCTTGATCTTCTGCTGCCCTTTGGCGAAGCTCACAAACCTATTCTCAGCGTGTTTGTAAATAAATAAAAATATATTACAAAGAAATCCAAATATATTCAAATAGAGTGCTATTCCTGCAGGCTAGCTCCTTGTCATTTTTGAGGTAACTCTTCAAAAGTTACCTCCTCAAAATTCCTTCTCTTGTCAGCTTGCAGAAACACGAAAGAAGATTGTGAGCCCAGGCTGATTTGGCTGTTGGTTGGAGTGTCATCCCATAACTGAAAGGTTGCAGGTTTGATTCCCAGTCAGCACATACCTAGGTTGTGGGTTTGATCCCTGTCCTGGGCGTGTATGCTTCCTGGTCCAAGTGCATATGAGAGGCAACCAATTGTTGTTTCTCTCTCTCTCCCTCTCTCTAAAATCAGTGAAAAAGATGTCCTTAGATAAGGGGGGGGGGAGAAGAGTGTGATTTTACCAGTGTGCATTTAACTTACAGGGATTCAACTACATACACAGCGTTGCAAAAGCATCTACAGAAAGAGTAATATGAGAAAAAGAAAACAAAGAGGAAGGTAGGGAGGGAGATTGGGAAGGGTGACAAGTGTGAGTAGAGCTGAGCTGGCAGTCCAGCCTTCTGTGCCATGGAGTGAGCATGAGGTGAGCCTAAGGTCCGTGTTTCCTCCGTGCCTTTGTCATGATGCACATCACTTAGCTGAGTGTGTTTCTTCTCTTTAAAAGTAGATACTTGTCTTACTTGATGGCCCTTAAATGCAAACCAACTACTTCACCAAAAATTTAATCAGAGAAACAGAGACTCAAATATATGAAATATAACTATAAAAGTTGAATTATATTTGAGGAAATTTGTGTTAATGATCTCTACTGGTAATATGAAAATAATAGTAGCAATTATTTATTGAGCCCTTAAGATATCATACTAGGTCTCTTACCCACATCATTTCATTTAATAATGACAAAAATCCCTAGGCACTATGGTTCTCATTTCATAAATAAGGAGACTGCCAGGTAAAGCCTCTTAGCTGGAAAGTGGTAGACCTGGAATCCAAAGTGGGTACTAACTCAAAAGCCATTTTTCTTACTTCTTACCCAACACCACTTTTCATAGGCACTAGTAATTCTAATAAAATTCATATAAAATATCTGTTTTGAATGGATATTTCTATTTTAAGCCTGGACACATATAGGTTAGGTATTAAACATGCCATATTAAATAGAGCTTTTACTGTTTTGAAAGAATTCCATGACACACACACACACACACACACACACACACACACACACACACACTGGTTTTGAAAAACAAGATTCAAATTTTTAAGATCTTACTGGTTTTATTTAGTGATTCATGAATCAGGCAGCATCCAATCTAATAGAAAGGAGCTTGGAGGAGCTGAACAAAATGAAAGATTTTTATAGGCAATTGGGAGCCAGACAATGAAGTTATATTGGGCAAAAAGACAGGCTGGTTAGTGCAAGGTTACTTTGCTTATAGAGGATATCGAGGGTCTACCTGCAGATTATCTAACTAGTGCTGATCAAGTGATTCCTGAGTGACCAGTTTAAGATTCCCTTTCTGGAAGAGCCAGAAACTGTATTGTTTTGGTTTGATAATGTGGGGTTTTGCATGAGCAACTCCATTTTGGGCCTGTTTTCTAGTTTTTAACACTGAGGAGTAAGCAAAAGTTCAGGGAGGGCTATTGCCGTCAGCATAAATCAGAAGCAAAGCAGCCTCTAGCGTACTCTGGTTTAGGATTAAGGGTGTATGAAACAACAGCTGTTTCTCATCTGTTGCTCTTCAGGTGTTTTGAAGAATTACTTCCAAGTAAGCAAAGAGAATAATACCACTTTATATTTCTATTTGGTTATTTTATCCAAGAAGAAGAATCACCAAAGTAATTCTCTTTGCCATTCTGTGCATTCATTAAATGGAGAAAAGCCATTCTTAACTTATTTTTTAATTAGTAAGAGAGAATGGTGGGCAAATTTATCTGGTAATCTATTAAGTAAAATTCTAGATTCATAGTATCTGAGGAAAAACGGGCTCATAGAGGTACTCATTTAATAATTAAGGAACTAGAGGCTCTGAGAGATTGACTTGTCTAGATATACTGTTAGTTGGTGGTGGAACCAGGATGAGAGTCTAGATTTAGGCTCCTGGTTCTGTGCACTTGCTAGTAATCCAGGATTGTGAGAACACTTCTTCATTCATGTACTCATTTTTTTTCATTCAGGCCCCAGGCATGGGGCATTCACATAGGCCAGATGCTGACCTAGAACAAACAGGACATGGTTCTGCCTTGAAGGAACTCACATGTTAGTCAGGAGTTGTTTATATCTTTTGAAGAAGGATAATGAGGGGAGAAGAATGGGCAGGAGACTGGTCAGCAAATTAACGATCTTTGTTTAAGTGGTAAGTGCAGTGAGGGGCATAATGAATTAAAGCAGGACAAAAGAAAAACATTTATATTAGCCTGGAGTTCGGTGAAGACCTGGGCTTAGCTTGGAGGATACTAGGCAATGAATGGGTATATGAAAGGTGCAAAGGGAAGGAAATTTAAATCTATTTTGAAGAGCAATGAGGAGCCTTAAGGATGTTCGACCTGCTTGTGCCTGAGCATGTGCCCTCATATTTCTGCTTGGGTTATGCCTAACTGAATTTCTTGTTCTAGATTCTCTCATCTAATCTATTTTTAAATATTGCTGCATTTTAAATATTATACTTATCAGAATCTGTGAGTAGATGTCTCTGTTTCCCTCCTGATTGTGAGAGCCTTTGGGGTAGAATAGCCCAGCTTTTTCATCTTGGTGTCCCAGGAGGTGCCTGGCATAGTGCTTTGCACCTAAGAGGTTCTCATTTCAATGTTATTGAACTTAATCCAACTTTCTTACTTACTTTTTATGACTCATATGGATATGTTACTAAATATGAATTCACACATCCCCCTATAATTGATGTCATTAGAATGCCTTAAATATTATTAGAATACTTTAAAATTATGTCATTAGAGTACATTGATAATATATCCTGGAATAGTATTAAATGCTTCTATGTGTGGCTCAGTGGGTTGGGCGTCGTCCAGCAAACTGAAGGGTCCCAGCTTGATTCCAGGTCAGGCACATGCCTGGGTTGCTGGCCAGTCCCTGGTTGGAGGTGTGCAAGAGGCAGCTGATTGATGTTTCTCTCCAATATTGGTGTTTCTCTCTCTCTCCTTCTTCCTCCCTTCCCATCTCTCTAAAAATAAATAAAGAAAACCTTTAATAAATAAGTAAATAAATGCTTCTAAGAATTTTCACTAAATAATGCCATTTGTAGCTGTTTGAGGTACTGTTTTATTGTTCAGTCAGGTGACTACTGTGTTTCCAAGAGTTCAGGAAACAGGATAGTTTATTTCCAATACCAGTCTTCTGTAATCACTTTATAGATATTTACATGATTAGTGAGTGAGATTAGGAAAGTGAGAGTTGGATATATGGATAAAAATAAAGAATTTGAATGTTTTTTTAAAAATCACAGATTTCTCAATGCAGAAATTTTAAATTCTTGTTTCTTTTTTCAAATTTCCCCATAGATTGAACAAGTAACTTTGACTGTTTTTCAGAACAAAAATTTTTGACACCAGAAGCTAATTTTATTATTCAATTATAGAAAATGTTCATAATCCTTAATTTCATGCTGAGAAAAAATGACCTGGAATATTGCCACAGATTCCTTAACTAAAAATTGCAAATCACTTTTTCCCCAGAATACCATAATGATTATGGATTAGGCAAATGACATTTTGTAGAACTTGTTTTCTTCCAAAATAGAAAAAACCTCATTAGAAAAAACTCACGCTTCCCTTACACACACACCCACACACACTATAAGGCCTCCAGCCACTGGCCCTGAATCATTTGAGAAATATTGTTGAAGCAGTTGTTGCCATGAGCCTCAGGGCTAGTCAGCATCATAGATACTCTCTTTTTAAGGTGGTGAAAATATTGTCTACTGGGAAAAACCTGGAAATCTCTAAAAATGAATTATTCAACTATCTGGAAGTTTCTCAGCTGAAAACTTTGGTAATTGTGTGTAGTAGCATTTTTGTCAGCTTTGTGGCAATTTTTCACCCAATAGTGATAAAAGAATTTCTATCAAATTAATGTGGTCCTGAAATACATTTAAGTAAACCAAATGTAATCAGGCTGTGAAGAAAGGATTTTTAAAAAAGCTACTGGTGAATGAGATGGAATTTATTTCATGCTTGATGGAGTTTGGCATTATGAAGTCTTTAGCTACCAGTTAAATATAGGGATAGAAAAACGATTCCATTGTGTGACCTGAATGGGGGAAAAGTACAAATTAGTATTAGAGTAACACTAACTAAAGTAAATCATGTCTCTCAACAAAAATGTATAGTCTGATTTATTAAGTGCACAGTTAAGTAATGGTAAAACTCTGTCACGTGTATCCTGCTACAGCCCTCCTTCTGCCTTTGGTTTTTACATGGAAAATCAAACTTTTGTTCTTGGTAGGTTCTTGATCCTAGTGCCCTTTCTCACCCTTTGATTTTTTTATCTTTCCTCCTGCTTGAAGCTTATATAGTTACCCTTTAATTGAAATGATTCAGCAACCTGAGGGACTTTAAAAAAAAAAAACTTTTAAAAACATGTTTTCTCCAGTACATATTTCTAACTAACTTTCATCTTCAAGCAGATGTGCTTATTATATGCAACAAGGAATAATAATTATTCTATAACTATGAAGAGTAAATGTAATACGTAAGGATTAATTTAGTTTTTATTCAAATACTAGTATATCTGAGAAGAGAGATGTATTTAATTTTAGTGAAAGATAACTGGGATATATTTTTGAAATTAAGCAGTTTTTTCCTACACTACCAAGCTAATACACGAATGTATCTATTTTTTTAAAAATTAAAAGTGTATTTAGAATACCAGCAATATAAGGAAATGTGGAAGTTCTTTAAAACCTTTCTAGTGCAAGAACTACCTGATGCTGATTAATACAATTAAGATATTGTTCACCAAAATTATGTTAAGTTTATGTATATAGGGTTTGACATTTTTTTTTTTTCAGTAACTCAGAGCATAGACTCCTGAGTACAGAGAACTGCCCCGCCCCCTCCACTCCCACTCCCCACAATAACTTTACAAGATCTCCAGGGTTGGGGAGGAGCGCTGGGCAGGAAGTGGGGAGTTCTCTTGATGCAGAGCAACTGGAAGGAGAGAATAAAGAAAAAGTGGGGGCTTTGTTAACTGGTAAAGCATTTGTTGATAGAGAAATGCATTGTTTAATCAGTTCCTGTGACCTTGGTTTCTTTTCCTCGCTTGACTAACCTGTGAGAAGGGAATGGAGAGGGATGATTGTACTGCAAATCTAAATGCACACAGGTGATACAGTGCCCCCCAAAATATCATTTAGCTATTTGGATAAAACACTGCAGTTTATAACCATATTATATTTTCAACCGGTAACTCGTAAGATACATTTGAACCAGGCAACTAGGATATTATGATCATAAAGGATGGAGAAAATTAATATTTACCTCAATATTAAACAGAATAAATATCAGTGCCTGCCATATAAGTATCACCCCCAAGAATTACATGTCACTTTAGCAAGTAGATTACTTCATAAAGTGTAAGTGTCTAACTACCGGTTGATAAAAATAATAATATGAAGAACTACATAATTAAACATAAAGATTAATGTTTCCTCATAAAGCCCCTTTGATTAAAAAAGATATACTTTTAAAGGGATATGATAAAAATGAAAAACTTTAAAATGAAAAAATATATAACATATTAAACATAGTATATGATATTATGAATCAAAATTAATAATAATGCTCTAAAATACAAATATTCAATTATTATTTTCTATTGAGAGACTAATGGCCTCTTGACTTAAATGGAATCATTCTACTATGATAGAACTACTAATAGGCAGCTCTGTTTGATATGGAAAGTCTTTGAAAGACTACTTAATAAATTATGCTTTTAGATAGATAGATGCCTGGTAAGTTTTTTAGTGTAGCAACTCTTACAAAAATAACCATTTTTATTTTATAAATTATAATAAAAGTTATTGAAAAGATTTAGCAATACCTAAAGAAAATCAAAATAGAAGGCATTAATTCCTTCTATATTACTAAAATTACATTGTACTTTAAAATTTTTACTGGAAAAGAAATATTTCAGAAATAATATTGACTCTGTATTCTTAATAAAGAAAAAAATGATCTTCTGTGATCTTTGAAGGTCAAGTTCTAGTAAATTTGAGAAACCCCATTTAGCTAAGACCCCTTCTCTCAATACTACGTCTCAGTTCACAATGTCCTTTTATGTAGAATGCCTCTTCAAAATCATGTACTCTACTTTCTAGGTCTTTCTAGAATTCCTCTGCTATTATCCTCTTTTACCAAGATAAAGTTAAATCTCTAAAGAACGTATTAGAGTTATTTTCTTTACAGTCATCCAAAAATTGTTTTCTGAATAATTCGGACCAGCTTTTTAAAGATAAATTTTACTGGAAACCAAAGAACTGTACAAAGCTAAATATTAATGCTGAATTGATGAGAATTTTGAAAACTGGATCTTTGCGTTCTCAAGTTTTATTCACCAAAGAAAACGGGCAATAAAGAATGGGAAGACAGAGGAAAATATCCTTGATAATGATAGGAAAGATCTTGTAAATACTAACAGAAGCAACTGAAATAGGATGCCCTTCTTTTAAATGAAAGATATTTGAATTTCACTGGCATATATGTGTATTGGATCATTTGACACTTTAATTAAAACCTATTTTTTCAACATTTTATTATGAAACATTTCATTCAGAAAATTGGAAAGAATTATACAGTGAACATCTACTTTCTTAGTAAGATTCTATAATGAACATTTTACTCTTTATCCCCTGTCTGTCCCTGTATCCATTTCTATCTATCCATTAATCCAGCTTATTTCTTGATGCATTTCAAAGTGAGTTGAAAGACAAAGTACACTTCACTCCCAAACTCAATCAACACTTTTTATGACTCTTTTTAATTGTTTGAGGTAAAATTCACATATAGTGGAACATGCCAATCTACCCAAATCTTATGCCCGCTATGATTTTTCACAACTGCATGTGCCTGTGCAATCCAACCCTTTATCAAGATGTAGAACATAGTATTACCAGAAGAAGTTCCCTTGTGTCCCTTCACAGTCCTTCCTACCCTCTGCCACCAGTGTTCAGGGTTTTTTTTTCTCATAGACAAGTTTTTCTTGTCCTAGAATTTCATATAAATGAAACCACTGTATAACGGCTTTTGTATAAGACTTCCTTCACTCAGCACATAGACTTACAATCTCCTTTTGATTCACCTGCGAAGTGATATGCAGTAATCTTTTGACTTCAAGTGGCTGAGCTGACTTAGTGAATTTTTACTTTCAGGACTGTTTCCTGCCATCCTCAATCTTGCCAGCAATGCTCACATCATCACCAATGCCACTTGTGGTGAGAAGGGACCTGAGATGTTCTGCAAACTTGTGGAGCATGTGCCTAATCGACCTGTGCGGAATCCACAGTGCCGGGTCTGTGATGGCAACAGTGCCAACCCCAAAGGCAAGTGTTACTCCTTCTGTTTAGAAGCACTGGTGGGAATTTATACTTTTTGAAATGATTGTGAAGACTGTTATTAGGAAGCCATAAATAATGTAATGTGTTCACCTTCACTGCTATTCACTTCCACTAGCACAGATTTTAGAAGTTAAAACAATTTAAACCAAAAGCTGAAAAGTACACGTTTTTATTTTCTTCCTTCCTTTCTTCCTTCCTTCCTGCCTTCCTTCCTTATAATTTTTTAAATTACAGTTGACATGCAATATTATATGAGTTTCAGGCATTATGGAAAACAGTATGGAGGTTTCTCAAAATATTAAAAATAGAACATATGATCCAGAAATTCCACTTCTTATTATTTGTCTGAAGAAATTCAAAACACTAATTTGAACCGGCATATGCCTATGTTCATTGCAGTATTATTTGCAATAGTTATGATATGGAAGCAACCTAAGTGCCCACTGATAGATGAGTGGATAAAGAAGATGTTGGGCATGTATACAATGAAATATTACTTAGCCATAAAAGGAATGAAATTTTGCTATTTGTGACAACATGGATGGACCTAGAGGGTATTATATTTCTATTTTTTTTTAACAGAACGCCATCCAATATCAAATGCGATAGATGGCACCAATAACTGGTGGCAAAGTCCCAGTATTCAAAATGGGAGAGAATATCACTGGGTCACAATCACTCTGGACTTAAGACAGGTAGGTAAGGCAAGAATTGCTGAAGAATGTCTGTGGGTTGCTGAGTTATAGTCTGATGACCTTTGGGAAAGTCTACCTTGTTTCTTACCATATTTACATTCAGTTCTCATTGTTTGTCCACCAGGTGAAGTTAAGTGATATACAGAAGTAGTCATAGTACCATTGTTTGACGCATTTCTCATTCCCAGAAATCTCTGAGAAAATGGGTGAAATTATTCCATGAGGTTTGATGTTCTTAGAAGCTGTGTCAGTGGGACACCCTCATTTTTTCAGGATCCTTTGTCAGGCTATGTGCTAGATGTTGACAGACACATTGGAAGTAGTGTGGAGGTACAAAATGCATGCATTTTCTGCCTTTCAAGCTTATTATCTTGCTATTATTACTGTGCAACACTATTTTAGAAAATAAGGCTTAGAAACAAAAGGAGATAGTGTCAAACCCCTTGAGCATGCCTCACCCTTTCTATGCTGTCTGTGAGGGTTGTGAGTAAGGTGGAGTTGTCCTGTGACAACTTCCATGATCAAGTCTTGAGCCTGAGTTGGGAAAGGCAAGGTATAATTGGTTCAGGTTAAACTTGCATCTTCTTGATTTGCTTCAAGACCACATAGTAGAATGGAGAAAAATATGGTATAGGCCTTGTTTGCCCCAAATTTCCTGGGAATGAGAAAAAATATATCTGAATGGAAGGGATGAAAAAGAGAGATGGCAGCTATTGTCACAATTTCTGATTTTAGTTTCACAAAATACTATTGCAAGATATTCCTGTTTACTTTCATTCAGCTTCCCTGTGTTAGAACTCTTCAACATCATGCAAAATATCAGTTGAGACAAATAGTTGAAATGTGCACTATAGCATTAAAATAGGAATTTTGGAGATTTAATGACAAATCATTATAATTCTTTGAATAAATGACAGCTTAAAAATGTGCAAGATTTTAAGGAGAAGACAATACTGTGTATATTCATGTACAGGAAATTTTGACCTCTAATAGTAACAGTAAATAAAGTAACAACCAACTTTTACAACTCAGGAGACATTTTTCCAAGTTTAGGTTCACAGTATTATGTAAGTAAAATATCACTTCTGATTATTTTCAGCCATATGTCCTGAGTTAATATGTCATGCTTTGATATTTTCAAACCCATCTAAGAAAAAAAAGAAAGAACTTCCTTTTCCCCTGAACTTTGTTTTTATTTCAGTGGGAAGGATGCTTCTGCAGAGATTTTGATTTTCCAATCACTTTTTCAATTTATCTTCCTTTTGTTAAGGGAAAAAGTATAACTATTTTCATCATTAGAAATGTAGTATCATATGAGTTTGGCCAAACTAACAGCTGAATATTTTACATATAGACTTCAAATGCATGTTAGACTATCCTTTGTCCAGCAACATGCCATGATTGACTTCACCTTGAAGGAAACTTTTGCTTTAAGTTGAACTTAGTCAGCTTGAGAAATTCCACAGGCAAATCAATTTTAGGTCTTTAAGACATATTTCAAAAATGGCATGTGCAGTTGACCCACACAGTGGTTAGGGGCACCAAATCCCGCACAGCCAAAACTCTGCATATAACTTTTGACTTCATAAAAACTTAACTACCCTCAGTATCCATGGGAGGTTGGTTCCAGGACTCCTGCAGAAACCAAACTCCATGGGTGCTCATTTCCTTATATAAAATAGTGTAGAAAATTCATATAGTTGGCCCTCTACATCTGCAGATCACCAACCATGGATCAAAAACAAGAATTTATTGAATTCAAACCCATTTTGTTCAAGGGTCAACTGTATATATAGTTATAGATCACTAGGTAATTTCTAGTGTTTTGAGATAAGTTTCTAAATTAAGACTATTTAAAATAATTAGTGCTCAGTAATTTCTTTACCTTTTACACAATATAAAATCTCTGCTATACTCTTACTTGTTTAAAAAAGTACATTGTGTTTACATCTAAGGAAACCTTTCTCAGATGTATTTATTTATTGAAACTTTTTATTATGTATATATTTGATAATGCAAAAAGCATGTTACTTTGATATGCATATACCCCCCCTGAGGTTCAGAAATTTTTAAACATTGTTTTATGTTTGTTTTGTCTTGCTGAACACTTTTCAAGTTAAATGCAGTCATTGTGACATTGTACCAATACAATTTTTTTCCCCCCAAAGTAGGACATTTGTCTGAATGGGCACCATGTCATTAGCACCTCTAACAAAATTGACAGTAATTTCTTAATAAATATTTCTACATCCACATCCAATTTTCCCAATTTATCCACCAATGTCTTTTATCATTTTTTTAAAACCAAGATATAATAAGAAGCATGCATTGTATTTGATTGTAATGCTTTTTAAATCTCTTCTAATCTGAATTGTCCTCCAAATTTTTAAAAATAATACTGACTTTTTGAACAGACTAGGCTAGTTGTCTTATAGAATATCCCACATTCTGGGTTTGTTGGATTCTTTCATCATGGTTTTGTAAACATGTTCCTTATACCCTTTATTTCCTAGCAGCTAAACTCAGCTCCAAAGACTTGGTGAAATTCCAGGTAAAGGCCTACCTCTACTGCATTCAGACAAGGTTGTCCCTCTCGTAATGAGGCTAAATTTGAATTCTGTATAGGTATTGACATTCAGATCTCTCCCTTATCAATTATGTTCTTTTTCTCCCACATCTCACCCTTGTTTCTGAGGTCTCACTGACACTCAGATCTAGAGTGTGACTACACCTTCTGATGACTTTTTCCCACTGTCAAAATCTGTGTGTTTCCCTATCAAGCCAGCCACTAACTAGCCACTAGTTCATTTCTAGATTATATACTCCCGAGGGGAGAGACTGCAGATATGTTCTTCCTCTTCCTTCTCCTCTTCATTCTTTTCCCTTTCCTTTCCCTGTTACCATTTATTGAGGATTGTCTTGTTCGCTCTTGCATGCCCAGGCATTGGCAGAGGTGAGGCACTGAGTGAAGAGCGGCAGTGTCAATAAATCCCATTTTTCACATTCTCCTCTTCTTTTTCGTTTACCACCTGATTAAAAGATGACAATTCACAAACTTTTTGACTTCTTTGTTTCACTCCTATAAAAATGTGAAATTAAAGTATAGATTTCTAAAGTAACATTATAGACAGACCTTAATAAAATTAGGCAAAATAACAACTTCATGTTGTAAACATGTTCATGTACCTTACTAAATGTGTAAGATCCTGAGGTTTTATGACCAAATTAGTCACTTTCATTCTGTGTTGGCAAATGCTAAAGACATTGATTCCATCCTTGATTTTCTAGTTGATCATGCTGTTCAAATTATGTCATTTTTAACCTCTGTGTATAATGTTTGGCTACCTGAAAGATAAGCTAAGAAAAGATAAAAAGTGGTGTTATCAGAAAGTCTGTAAATGTTGTATGTTTGTAGTAAGATTTAACTACAAAGTGTTTACTTTAGTAACATATTACAAGAGGAATTATTAGATTTATTTCTTTACCTCTTCAAAATAGTGCCCACTGCTCATTTCTTACATTGATTCACAAGATCTTAGAATTAACAGTTAAATATTTAGTGATATCTTACTTTTATAAAAATCTATAGGGATTAAATGAGTGTGGTATTTTTGTTTTAAGAAAAATAAAGCTGAAGAGTCATTTTAACAAACATAAAACATACATGTGGGTGGTCTCCAGTAATAAACTATTCCTTGTGCTCACTTCGGCAATACATAGACTATAATAAACTACTCATTGTCAGGTGACTTAAGAGCTTTTTCTTTAGCATAGCACTACACCATTAAACTGAGGAAGAGAACTTTCGTGACAACTTAAGATTTTAAAGAAATTATTCTAATAGAGTATGCACAACTGATGGATCATTGTCAATGCTATTTTAGGCCCTGATAATTATCTTAATATGTATACCTTATGGTAAACTTTCTTAATATATTACCCCAAGATTTTCCAGTTTGAAACACACTACTTTAAAACTTGATATACTGGGCAAATGACAAGATGCTTAACATATTTACTCATTATGGAAATAAAAGTCAAAACCACAACGAGATAACCACTTTACACTTATTAACATGGCTATTACAAAAAAATTAAAAACAGAAAATAAGGGATGGTGAGGATGTGGAGAAGTTGCAACCTTTGTGCATTACTGGTGACAATGTAAAATAAGGCATTGCTGTGGTAATTCCTTGGTAAACATAGAATTTCAACTTCTAGGTATATTCTCAAAGAAATAGAAAGCAGGTATTCAAAAAACTATGTGCACACCCATATTTATAGCAGCACTATTCTCAATGGCTGAAAGGTGGAAGCAACCCAAGTGTCCAACAGTGAATGGATAAATGAAATATGGTATGTACATAGAATGGAATATTATTCTGCCTTAAAAAGGAAGTGAATTCTGGTACATGCAACACATGGATAAATCTTGAACACATGCTAAGTGAAATAAGCTAGACACAATGACAAAATCTGTATAACTCCACTTATATGAAGTACCTGGAGTAGTCATATCCACAGAGACAAGACATTGGAATGGTGGTTTCCAGGGACTGGGGGGAGGAGGAATGAGGAGTTATTGTTTCATGGGTACAGAGTTTCAGTTTGGGAAGATGAAAAACTTCTGGAGGTTGATGGTGGTGGTGGTTACACAATAGAGTGAATTACTTAATGCTGCTGAACTGTACACTTAAAATGGCTAAAATGGTGAGTTTTGTGTTATGTATATTTTACCACAATTGTTAAAAGTTAATATACTGAAATGCACGATGTTATTTATCAGCCAGGATCCAATCAGGAAAGCAGAAACCACACCAGGTATTTAAAGGTCATATCAAGTACGAGGAACTGGTTAGACAGTGTTGGAGAAGTGGAAAAGGAGTACCAAGGTAACTCAGAAATAGTAAGGGCTGAGGATGAACTTAGGGAGGTGATCTGGGTTATTTGCACGTACAGGCTTGGAGGAGAATGTCCCCCCTCTGAGCTGTGAAGAGGAGGCTCATTTGGGGAGTGGTTGGGAGGCTGGAGACTGCAGTCAAATGCTGTAGCCAGGGTGAAGGGCACACACAGGAACAGCAGGTACTCTGAGAGGAGCAATTTTTCATCTAGCCTTTCAACTTCCTGATACTGCCTCTCCTCAAATCCCCACAAAACAGAGAATACAAAGGTAGATCTGCAGTTCCTTGCAGCCCTCATAAATATTACCTTCTCGGTAGGTGATCACTTGTAGCAAAGCAGTGACATAAACCAGAGACACAGTTTTAACCTGGAACAGAATTTTGTTATAAAGGCCTTTCATTTCATATATATACAGGTCCTGAATAGGTTTATATTAAGTTTTTAGATAAACTTTAGAATAAAAATGCAAAGTTTAGCATTCGTATGGTGAAATCATGGACTGCTTTCTGGTACATCGACTAGGTGTTCTTGGATCTCTGCTGAGAGACTGCAATAAGGGGATATCTTGGTGCTGTGACTTTAAGAAGGATGGTGATGGAGAGTAAATGATAGTAGTTCCATTTGTGCATATATGTATGTATTATTACTTTGGGTTGTATGGTGTGGTAGAGATGTATAAAGTGTAGTGGGGTGATATGCTTTTCTAATTCACAAGTAGAGTGCCGTAGCATTAAGAGTGAAGAATGGCTGCTAGTTCAGCACCTAAGAAATTCCTCAAGCTGAAAAACATTTCCTTTCCTTCTGCCCTGTTTATAATCCACAAATGACCTTAAAGTCCCAAAGATCTTCAGACATCACCAGGGAAACTTTAAACAAGACCTTGATATAACCTAATTGAAGTTAGCTAAGAAGTGCAATTAAGCAAATTTTGCAAAAATAAATTCATAAATCAATTCAATATTTTTATGGTTAGAAAAGTAAAATGGGTTCATGGTAAAAAAAATATGTAGAGGGTACATCTAACTGTAAAGAGGCAGAAAAACTTACAGCTCCTTCACTTCATTCTAAAACAACCACTAATAATTTTGACATACTACTTTTAGACCTTTGCATGCATTCCTGTGTATTCAACAATGTTGCAGCATCCTTTATTGTGGGCCAGACCCTGTGCTCAGCACTTGATCTGTGTTATTGAATTGTCATGCTCACCCTATGAATGTGGTCCTGTTATTATCTCCTTTCGACAAATGAAAAAACTCAAACAGAGAGTTTAGGTAACTTGCTCAAGTATAATGACTTGCTGAGATTTAAGAGCCTGGGCCCTGTCTGCATCATTGGGTGATATCATCCCTCCAGCTGATATGTATGGCATATGTGTTTGTGTCCTGATGTTTTATTTAATGTCATAGCATGAGCATTTCCAGAAATAATTAGAACTCAGTATTAATAATTTTTAAAGTTGTATCAATATTCTTCTCTATGGCTTACTCATTATTTGCATAAGAATTCCCATACTCGACATTTTTTTTTGCTATGTGTGATAACTCAACAGTGAGAAAAGATTGATCTCATAAGTATGTCAATTATGTAGTGAATATATATCAATTTTAAGATACATAGTGCACCTTTGTGTTTAGTTTTGTTTTGAGTAGTCCTTTAAAAATAATGTTTAAGCCCTGGCTGCTGTGGCTCAGTGGATTGAGCATCGGCCTGCGAGCCAAGTGTCACTGGTTCGATTCCCAGTCAGGGCACATTACTAGGTTACACGTCAGATCCCCAGTTGGGGGCGCGAGTGAGAGGCAAACGCACAGTGATGTTCTCTCCCTCTCTTTCTCCTTTCCCCTCTCTCTAAAAATAAAATAAACAAATAAATAAATAAATTATTTTTAAAAAAAGAATGTTTATTGCCTGTATTGTATAGGAATTTACACATATACATTGCATATAAATATGTAAATACGATGTATATATCTAGAAATCTGTATATAGTATATAGATTATATAGTATATATAATTTAGTGTTATAGAATTTAGAATAATATAAAATGTAGTAATATAGTGTTATAAAATTACATATAGTATATGACCTATATATAGCACATAGAATCTACATATGTATATGAATACAAAATCTATATATTGTATATTCATACACAATTCATATATACAGATGGTCCCATGCTTATGATCATTCAACTTATAATATTTCAACTTTACAATGCTGTGAAAGATATTCATAATAAATCACATGAGATAGTCAACACTTTATTTTAAAATGGGCTTTGTATGCCCTGGCCAATGTGGCTCCGTTGGATGGAGCGTCCTTCCATAAAAAGAAGGGTCGGGGGTTTGAGTCCTAGTCAGGGCACATGCTTAGGTTGCAGGTTTAGTTGCTGCCCTCTCTCTCTCTTCCCTCTCTCTAAAATCAATAAACATGTCCTCAGGTGAGGATTAAAAAATTAAGCCTTGTGTTTCATGATTTTGTCCAACTGTAGGCTAATATAATTTTTCTGAGGTTGTTTCAGGTAGGCTAGGCTAAGCTATGATGTTTTGTAGGTTAGATGCATTAAGTACATTTTCCACTTAATGATATTCTCAACTTACAATAGTTTATCATGACAAAACCTCATCATGAACTGGGAAACATCTATATAGGAATCTATACATATACGTACATAAGTATAGGTTGTAGACAATACATAACATTTTTTCCCATATCCATATTATTTCATCTGCTTTTCCCAACAATTCTGGAATACAGATGGTCTCCACTTTGGAGGTAAGAAAATTGCAGCACTGGTTCCTTCTACACTGTATGACACTGTTGCATCTCATTTATTCCTGGTCTCCTATCATTGTTTTCCCTTATGTTATGATTTTAAAGGAAGACTGGCAGGAGCTGTTCCAGTTTCCTCCTGGAAATCGGTAGTGTTTAGATTTTTCCTACACCTCTCCCCTTATTCTCTTTTCCCACGTCACGTTGTGGCTCAAAGGGTCCTTTCCCCTGTGGTTGAGGCAGGCTATCACACTTGTTCCTGCGTTTACTGTGACTGGTAGGTCTGGGTGCTACCTAATCTGTGTTTTGGCCAAGATACAGGAAAATAAATCAGTGTTTTGCATTCTTCTCTAAAAAAATGTTTAAACCTGGGTGAAAATTTCACTGGGCGTGGTCAGATTGGTGAGTAAAAATTTGTAATGTTCTTTTAGAAGACTAAATATATTATGTAAAAAGGGAAACGTTTTCTATGGCATTGAAATAAAGCTGCCTTTTGAAGAACTGCTTTGTTTTTTGTGTAGGTTTAATTAGGAAGTAGCACTTTGTTGTGGGAACATTATCACAGAAGGGCCTTTGTTTTATGCAAACCTTTAAACAAGAGCAGCTTGTTTGCTGGGTTTTATAAAACCTCATTAATTTGAATATGTTGGTTTTTTTTCCCAAAATTTTCTGAAAAATTGATTATAATTAGATTGAAGTTTATTATTGTACTATCCAACTAGACAGTGTTTGCTAAGCACACTGACAGGGTAAATAAGAAAAGAACAGGCAAATTTCAAATTCTTAAGGCTGAAAATCTTGAAAGCTTTTTAGGACAAGAATTGCATGTAAATTGGAGCTTCCCATTATAGATGAGTCTTGGCTGTTTCTTAAAAGAGGTCAGGCAGAGACCCTTTGTGAAAACTGGTAGAAGTTACTTTTCCTGTGTACTTGTATTTATTCAAAATTATTCTCTCTCAAATTTCTATTACTTTATACTGGCCTCAACAAATTTAAAATATTAAGTTTTTCTTGAATTTGGCAAAATGAATAGGTCAGAAGAAATCTTAAGCTCTGCATTATGATTTGGAAGTGAGGCTAATTTCTTGTCCTTCAGACAATTTTGTCAATTTTATCTATTTTGTTATCTATTTTGTTTATCTATTTTGTTGAGCTGTTATTCTCAGTAACATTTTCTTTTGTTTTCACATTTTTATCTCATTTTATTTTCTCATACATAGCTTCTCTTCCAATTTTGTATCTCTGTGAAAGAAATCACTGCCAACTTTTATGGCTTAAAACAACAACATTCATTTTATATCTCTCCAGGTTTCCGGGGGTCAGAATTTTAGAAAAAGCTTGATTGAGTGGCTGTATCTAAGGCTGCAGTCTCTAGGGGCCAACAGGGGAGCAGCTGGGGATGGGGTGCTGGGGCAGCTGGGCCCGGTCATGCTGGCTCTGTGTGGTCTCTCCATTGGGCAAGTGGCTTCCTCACAACAGGTAGATGGCTTATATTGCAGTTCAGGGCTCCAGCATGAATGTTCCAGAGAAAGAGACAGAAGTTGTGTTCTCCTGTAGAGTTGACCTTCAGAGTCACACAGCATCACTTCTCCTATGTTCTGTGGGCCACTGAAGTCAGCAGAGATTCAAGTGGAGAATACATGAAGCAACTCCAGCCTGTCAGTGGGAGGAGGGGTAAAGACTGTGAGACCTTTTCTAAAGCAATGCCTGCCTCATACTTCTGAAAACATCCTTCTGTGAGAGGCTTCTTCTGGAAGCCTCCTGAAGCTTATCTTACAGGTGCCACACCTTTAGGTGACGTAAAGACCTATAGGGTCAAATGGGGATCATAGGTGGGGATACAAATACTGTACCTTAAATTGTGCAATGCTAATGACAAGTGAGCCAAATAAATGAAAATAATTGAGACCAGGCTTTAAGAACTATATGGAGTTCCATTTCTTGACAAGATTTATTTTTAAACCTTATCATTTGTGTGTTATCAATGGTAGTTTGCCAAACCATTTTTCCATTGAACATAGTTTAGTTTACCAAGCCTTCTTCCTTTTTTTCTCTTTTTGTTTTGAATGGCCATACACATATTATAGTGTATCTTACTCAAAAGGTCTTCTCAGACAGAGCCTTGGAAAGGATTCTGGGAAATTAGGGAAGATAGTTTTCAAGACCGTCAAAACATACTTTTCAGATTCCCAACTGTTTTGGCTTCAAAATAAAGCTTCTTGTGTATTTATGGAAAGAAGGGGAGGTCCATTCTAAAATCATTATTTCTACCTGTTATACTGAAGCTAAAAAGAGATAAGTTTTAATTTCTGAAGAAATACTTCTTTGATAATTACAGTTGTAATCCATTCTAGCATTTGTTTTTTTTCTTTTTACTTAGTAATCTACTCAAATTGTAACATCTTCATCTTTCAAAAGAAAGCTGTAACATTTTTTAACAAGTAGCTCACAAATACCTCAGCCCTACCTCAAAAGCTCTTTGTTTTTAATGTCTTTAGCTGACTTTTTCTTTTAATACAAAAACTTCCTTTATTCTGATATAAAATCAAAATTTTTTACAGTATAAGAAAAAAGGTATTTAAAAAAATCACTTGCAATTCTAATGACCAAGAATTACCTTTGGATGCGTTGCATCATATCTGAAGACACTGTATATTTTAGTAACTCATGATCTCTGATGATTGGGTTCTGGGGTCTCATGATTTGTTGATCAACAAGATAGTGATGACATCCAGGGAAAACCCTTATCACAGAAAAAGAACACATGTGTTCCTTTTATATGCTAATTTTTACCACTGTCACTTTAATTCTTATTTAAGGCTGACCCTGGCCCTTAGGGGCTTCTGGTCCTGTGGGGACAATAAGCACTCAGTGGAGGAAGGGAGCAGAGAACTGGGAAGGATGCACAGGAGAGAGCAGCATGGGAAAGGCATGTTTGTGGAGCTAAAGTCCAGTCTTGTAACAAATGTTTCTTTCATCTTTCCTTTTGATTGAGATATATTTACATACAGTGAAATGCACACATCTTAAGGGTATAGTTGGATGAGTTTTGACAAATACAGACAGCTGTAAACCACACCCGTATCAAGATACAGAACAGTCCCATCACTCCAGTATGTTCCTCTTTGCCCTTCACTGTCATGCTATACCAGCGCCCACCACCACCACCACCACAAGATGAACCACTGTTCTGAGCTTTTTGTTCTACTTTAGATTAGGTTTGCCTGTTATTTAACATCATATAAGTGGAATCAAATGATATGTACTTTTTTGTGTCTGGCTTCTTTAGCATTATATTTTTGAGATCCATCTATTGTTAACTTTCATTGGTGGTTTGTTCTTTTATTTCTGAGTAATGTTTCACTTCATGAATATATTGAAATTTCTTTATCCATGCCCTTGTTAGGCTGTTTGGGTTATTCCAATGTTTTTTTCAGGGCCACTTTTATTTATTTTTATTGAGATATAATTGCCATGTAATACGGTGTAAGTTTGAGGTATACAAATTGTTGGTTTGGTGCATTTATATATTATAATATGATTACTACAGTAGCACTAGCTAACAGCTCTATCATGTCACATAATTATTTCTTTACAGTGTTGAGAATAATTAAGGTCTAGTCTCAGCATCTTTGAAGTTTCTCAAACAGTATTGTTGAGTGTATTGTGCATTAGATCTCTAGGACTTACTTATACACTAGTTGCTACAGTTTTTTCTTTTCTTTCTCTTTCTTTCTTTCTTTCTCTTTTTGTAAATAGAGGTGCCATGAACATTAAAAAAAAATCTTTTCCTGGTCACATGTTTTTATTTCTCTAGGAATGGAATTGCCTGGCCAAAGGATATGTGTCTATTTGACTCTATAAGACATTGGCAGTCCACTCTCCAGAAAGCACCTCCAGGCAGAAAGCTCTTCTCCCAGCAATCACTGTCCTGTCTACCTGCTGTCTAATATTTTAGAACCACTCATTATATACTTTGTCAAGTTTTCTAGTTCTTTATTATAGTACTACCAATTTCTTCTTCACAGTCAGCATCTAAATTCCTGTAATGAATTTTAATGGCAGAATAATATGTTATCATCTGGGTACATGATAATTTGTTTAATTTGCTCTCATTCTTGGACATTTAAGATGTTTCCAATTTTATAAAACATACTGCTTTTGTGGCTGCAGTGCTGATCATTATTTTATTTTATTTTTATTTTTATTTTTATTTTGGTTTTTCAATTACAGTTGTCCCCTTTTCCCCTAATTTCTCTCCCCCACCCAACCCACCCCCTCTCCCACAATCATATCCCTCCCCGTTGTCCATGTCCATGAGTCTTTTATACGGGTTCTTTGACTAATCCCTTCCCTTACTTATCCCCCTTCTCTCCCTCTCCCCTCCCCCCTATTGACTGCTATTCTGCTCTTTGTTCTATTTAGTTCCTTTGTTTGTGTTGTTCTTTAGTTTCCTGTATTAGGTGATATCATATGGTATTTTTCTTTCTTTGCCTGGCTTATTTCACTAAGCATAATTCTCTCTAGTTCCATCCATGTTGTTGCAAATGGCAGGAGTTCCTTCTTTCTTTCTGCTGCATAGTATTCCATTGTGTAAATGGACCACAGTTTTTTGATCCACTCATCTACAGATGGGCACTTAGGTTGTTTCCAGCACTTAGCTATTGTAAACAGTGCTGCAATGAACATAGGAGTGCATAAGTTCTTTTGAATTGGTGTTTCAAGATTCTTCGGGTATAATCCTAGTAGTGGAGTCGCTGGTTCAAAAGGCAGTTCCATTTTTAATCTTTTGAGGTAATTCCATACTGTTCTCCATAGTGGCTGCACCAATCTGCATTCCCACCAACAGTGCAGTAGGGTTCCCGTTTCTCCACATCCTTGCCAGCACTTGTTGCTTGTTGATTTGTTGATGATGGCCATTCTGACTGGTGTAAAATGGTATCTCCTTGTGGTTTTTATTTGCATCTCCCTGATGGCTAATGATGTTGAGCATTTTTTCATGTGTCTATGGACCTTCTGTATGTCCTCTTCGGAGAAGTGTTTGTTCAGGTCCCTTGCCCATTTTTTAATTGGGTTGTTTGTTTTCTTGATGTTTAGTCGTATCAGCTCTTTATATATTTTGGAAATCAGTCCCCTGTCTGTGATGTCATTGGCAAATATGTTTTCCCATATGGTTGGTTTCCTTTTCATCTTGCTGATGTTTTCTTTTGCTGAGCAGAAACTCTTCAGTTTGATGTAATCCCATTTATTTATTTTTTCCTTTATTTCTCTTGCTTTAGGAGATGTATCCGTGAAGAGATTGTTACGTGAGATATCTGATATTTTCTTGCCTATGTTTTCCTCTAGGACTTTTATGGTGTCATGGCTTACATTTAAGTCTTTGATCCATCTTGAGTTTATTCTTGTGTGTGGTGTAAGTTGGTGGTCTAGTTTCATTTTTTTGCAGGTCCCTATCCAGTTCTCCGAGCACCATTTGTTAAAGAGGCTCTTCTCACTCCATTTTATGTTCCTTCCTCCTTTATCAAAGATTAGTTGACCATAGAGGCCTGGGTTTATTTCTGGACTCTCTATTCTGTTCCACTGATCTATATGTCTGTTCTTATGCCAGTACCATACTGTTTTGATTACAGTGGCTTTGTAGTATTGTTTGATATCTGGTGTTGTGATTCCTCCTGCTGTGTTCTTCTGTCTCAAGATTGCTTTTGCTATTCGGGGTCTTTTTTGGTTCCATATGAATTTATGGAGTATTTGTTCTAGGTCTGTGAAATATGTCATTGGTATTTTAATAGGGATTGCATTGAATCTGTAAATTGCTTTGGGTAGTATGGCCATTTTGATGATGTTGATTCTTCCCATCCAAGAACATGGTATTTGCTTCCATTTATTTGTTTCTTCCTTAATTTCTTTCTTCAGTGTTATGTAATTTTCAGAATACAGGTCTTTTATCTCTTTGGTTAAATTTACTCCTAGGTACTTTATTTTTCTTGTTGCTATAGTAAATGGTATTTTCTTTTTTGTCTCTGTCTCTGCTATTTTATTGTTGGTGTACAGAAATGCCTTAGATTTCTGTATATTTATTTTGTACCCTGCAATTTTGCCAAATTCACTTATTATATCGAGTAGTCTTTTAGTGGAGTTTATAGGATTTTCTAGGTATACTATCATGTCATCTGCATATAATGAAAGTTTTACTTCCTCTTTCCCAATTTGGATGCCTTTTATTTCTTTTTCTTGTCTGATTGCTGTGGCTAGGACTTCCAACACTATGTTGAAAAGGAGTGGAGAGAGTGGACAACCTTGTCTAGTTCCTGAGTTCAAGGGGAATGCTTTCAATTTTTGTCCATTGAGTATGATGTTGGCCTCAGGCTTCTCAGATATAGCCTTAATTATGTTAAGATATGCTCCCTTTATTCCCATTTTGTTGAGTGTTTTCATCATAAATGGGTGTTGTACTTTATCAAATGCTTTTTCTGCATCTATTGAAATGATCATGTGATTTTTGTCTTTCATTCTGTTTAGGTGATGTATTATATTTATTGATTTGCGAATATTAAACCATCCTTGCATCCCTGGAATGAAGCCCACTTGATCATGATGTATGATCTTTTTGATGTGTTGCTGGATCCTGTTTGCCAATATTTTATTGAGGATTTTAGCATCGATGTTCATCAGTGATATTGCCCTGTAGTTTTCTTTCTTTGTTGTGTCTTGACCTGGTTTGGGGATTAGGATAATACTGGCTTCATAGAAAGAGTTTGGGATTTTCGGAGAAACAAGATGGCGGAGGAGTAAGTGGAAGCTACACTAACTTCCTCCTAGAACTAGTCTGGATTTACAATGTAATTTTGGAGAAATCATCTGGAATAACGAACCGAACACCAGCTGGAGAGAAGTCTTATAACCACGGAGAGACAGAAAAGGCCGCTACATCACAACGTGACCGGTAGGGAGTGCGGAGACGTGGAAGGGCTGGCTGGGCTCCCACGGGTGGCAGCTGAAGGGGCTGAGAAACAGCTCAGCAGCCGGGGATTCCCCCTGAGAAGGGCAGGGTCTAAACCCCCAGCTGGGCTTCCCAGCCTACAGCGACAGAGTGGAAAGTAAAATAGTATCAGCTGTGAAAAGCGAAAAGCCACAGGCTTTCTTGCTAGCCGGAGAGAAACAGCAGGAGAAAAAGAGCTCTTAAGTGGATCACATACGAAAATATTTTGGCCACCACTTACCCTGGGCTCAAGCAGAGGGAAGGCAGAGAGGACTGGAGACACTTGGGGAGAATTTGGCACGGTGGCTTTGAGGGGAGAACTGGAGGAGCAGCTGACTGGGTCCCAGTGCTGACTCATCCCCAGTACTGCGGGTAGACCATTCCCCTCCAAGTGGCGTCAGCCTGAGGGGAAGCAAAAGCCCTGCCTACAGGAATTAAGCTGCCACACCCACAGTCCTTAAGCCTGACAGCTAATCACAGATTGAATAGATTAACAATCAAAGAAGACAGACAACAGCAGTAGATCCCTGGAAGTCTCCAACAGGCTGCCTAGGGCCAGACTGGTACATGATCTGACGCCACCAGAGGCAGATCCAGGAAGTGCAGATCATTCCAAGAAGCACCAACAAACAATAGGAGTCAAAAAAATGGGGAGACAGAGAAACAACCTCCCATCAAAAGGAAAGGTAGAATCCCCAGAAAGAGTGCTAAATGAAATAGAGGGGAGCGAACTATCAGATATGGAATTCAAAACATGGATTATGGAGAAGCTGAATGAGCTCAGCGGAAACTTCAAAGAACTCCAGAAAAACTACAAGGAACTCACAGAAAATTACGTGAGCATGAAAAAGGACATAGAAGCTATCAATAAGAGCCAGGAGGAAATGAAGAATACGATCTCTGAATTGAAGAACACAGTAGAAGGAATTAAAAGCAGGCTAGAGGAAGCAGAAGATCGGATCAGCGAGCTGGAGGACAACCTACACAAAAACTCCCAGACAATGCAACAAAATGAAAAAAGACTGAACAAGACTGAAGAGGTTCTAAGACAGCTGCAGGACAACATGAAACGTAATAATATCCGTATCATAGGAATTCCAGAAGGAGAAGAAGAAGAGCAAGGGATAGAAAACCTCTTTGAAAAACTAATGACAGAAAACTTTCCTAACATGACGAGAGAAAGAGTCACGCAAGTCCAGGAAGCACAGAGGGTCCCAATGAAGATGAACCCCAACAGGCCCACTTCAAGACACATCATAATTAAAATGCCAACATTCAAAGACAAAGAGAGAATCCTAAAAGCAGCAAGAGAGAAACAACTAATAACATACAAGGGAGCTCCAATAAGGCTATCATCAGATTTCTCAGCAGAAACACTACAAGCCAGAAGGGAATGGCAAAAAATATTCCAAGCAATGAAAAACAAAGGCCTACAACCAAGAATACTCTACCCAGCAAGGCTTTCATTCAAAATGGAAGGTGAAATAAGGAGTTTCCAAGACAAAAGAAGGCTAAAAGAATACATCTCCACCAAACCAGCATTGCAAGAGATGCTAAAGGGTCTGCTTTAAGAAGATGAAGAAACAGAGAGACAGAGAGGAACACGAGTACAAAGGGGGAAAATGACAATGAATAAGTACTGAAAGAAAGAAGGAACTTCTACCATTTGCAACAACATGATTGGAACTAGAGAGAATTATGCTTAGCAAAATAAGCCAGGCAACAAAAGAAAATTACCTTATGCTGTCACCTGTTACAGGAAACTAATGAACAACACAAACAAATGAGCAAAATTGAACCAGAGGTATGTAAACAAGGAATAAACTAACAGTAACAAAGGGGGAGATGGGAGGGAGAGAAGGGGTAAGAAGGGGAAGGGTCTAGTCAAAGAACATGTATGAATGACCCATGGACATGGACAACTGGGTGGGGACTGACTGTGGGGGGGGCAGGGTGCAGGGAAGCAAGAGGGGGAAAAAAAGTGAGACAACTGTAGTGGAAAAACAAACAAACAGAAAATTTTTTAGTGGGGGGGAATAAAAATATAAAGAATAGAAATGCAAGTTCAGTGAATATTAGAAGGACAAGGATTTTCCTTCAGATAAGACAGTCCTACAGATTTAGAGACTTGTATGTGGGTTATGTTACATAAATTAACATGTGTTTTCTGTTTTCAAAGGGCATAAGCCTACAATCTCATTACCTGAGTGGTTATCTGTATGCATAGGCCTCACTTAATCCTGTCTGCATTGCTGCCTCCTGAGACTCAATGGTTTGGCTGAACTAAGTGGCTGGGTTGGTGAAGAACGGGGTGGTCTGTGGGCTTCACTTTAAAACTGGTTTCTCTTTTCTATCCTAATGGCTTGGACAGAAAAAGCCCAGAGGCCTGAGATGGGGGAAACCTAAAATATTTCCCTCAGTCCAAAATAAGTATAATGGGCAAAAGGGTTTTGGACAGGTGAGATGTACCTGGCACACCTTCCTCCAAAGAAGCCCTTCTTTTCCCTAATGTGGGACATTGAAAAATTAATACCTGTCTTTTGTCATCTAGTGGTTACGGATTAAATGATGTCCTTTAACCCTGTTGCCCCCAGAATACAACAAGGATGCCAGCCTGTCAAACCAAGCATGCCGTTGTCCAGAGACAGCCAACCAACCTGGAGTCTGCACGATCCTTCCCCTTGTGGGAAGGCCACCCTCCCCTCCACATCCCCACTCTTATTAGGGATTTCTTGACCCACGGGTAGGTAGGACGACGACCATGTCCAGCTTGAAGCAGCTAGAGGAGCTCGAGACCTTCATCCATTGTCCTTTATAAGATTGTAAAGGGTCTTAAGTCTGAGAGGGAGGAATTGTTATTTTTTATTGTTAAAATATTTAACTAATTAATTAATTAATTTTAAAAAAAGAAGAAGAAGAATATATGAAAGGGTGAGGCGGGAGAGCTTGTATGTACGACCCATGGGCATGGACTTGGAGAGGGGATTGTTGGGGAAGGGGGGTGCTGGGCGGAGGGGAGCAAAGGGGAAAAAAAAATTGGAACTATTGTAACAATATAATCAATAAAATATACTTAAAAAAAAAAAAAAAGAGTTTGGGATTTTCCCCTCTTCTTGGATTTTTTGGAACAGTTTGAGGAGGATAGGAGTTAGTTCTTCCCTGAGTGTTTTGTAGAATTCGCCTGTGAAGCCATCCGGTCCAGGGCTTTTGTGTGCCGGGAGATTTTGGATTACTGTTTCAATTTCCTTTTTTGCTATTGGTTTGTTGAGACTTTCCACTTCTTCTTGATTCAGTTTTGGAAGGTTGTATGTTTCTAGAAATTTGTCCATTTGTTCTAGATTGTCAAATTTCTTGTCATACAGTTGTCTGAAGTAATTTCTAACTATCATTTGTATTTCTGAGGTATCAGTCGTGATTTCTCCTCTTTCATTTCTGATTTTGTTTATTTGTGTCTTCTCTCTTTTTTTCTTGATTAGACTGGCTAGAGGCTTGTCGATTTTGTTGATTTTTTCGAAGAACCAGCTCCTAGTTTTGTTGATCTTTTGGATTGTTTGTTTAGTCTCTATGTCATTTAGTTCTGCTCTGATCTTGATGATTTCATTCCTTCTTCTTGCCCTAGGCTTTGTTTGTTGTTGTTGTTCTAGTTCTTGTAGCATTGTGGTTAGGTTTTTTATTTGAGATTCTTCTAGCCTTTTCAGATATGCCTGTATTGCTATAAACTTCCCTCTCAGGACTGCTTTTGCTGTGTCCCACAGGTTTTGGGTTGTTGTGTGCTCATTATCATTAGTTTCTAGAAATTTCTTGATTTCTTCTTTGATGTCATTGTTAACCCATTCATTATTTAATAGCATGTTATTCAATCTCCATGAGTTTGGCTGTCTTTGATTTTTTTTTCTGAGGTTGATTTCTAGTTTCAAGGCATTGTGATCTGAAAAGATGCTTGATATGATTTCAGTTTTCTTGAATTTGTTGAGGCTTGTTTTGTGACCTATCATGTGGTCTATCTTTGAAAATGTCCCATGTGCACTTGAAAAGAATGTATATTTTGCTTCTTTGGGGTGAAAAGTTCTATATATGTCAGTTAGATCCATGTGGTTTAGTGTGTTGTTCAATGCCTGTATATCCTTGGTGTTTCTTTGCTTTGATGATCTGTCTATTGTTGATAATGGAGTGTTGAAGTCCCCTACTATGAGTGTGTTGTTGTTGATATCCTTTTTGTGGTCTTCTAGTATTTGCTTTATGTATTTGGGTGCTCCTATGTTGGGTGCATATATGTTTATCAAAGTCATATCTTCTTGATGGATTGTTCCTTTAAGTATTATGAAATGTCCTTCTTTGTCTCTTTTTATTGTCCTTGCTTTGAAATCCATTTTGTCTGATATGAGAACTGCTACCCTGGCTTTTTTTTCCTGTCCATTTGCTTGGAATATTTTTTTATATCCCTTTACTTTCAGTCTGTGTAAATCTTTTCTTTTCAGGTGTGTTTCTTGTAGACAGCAAATATGTGGATCCTGATTTCTTATCCATTCCGTTACCCTATGTCTTTTAATTGGAGCATTTAATCCATTTACATTTAAGGTTATTATTGACGTGTATTTATTCATTTCCCTTTGTACCTCTGTTCCTCTCCTCTCTTGTTTTTTCCTTCTTTTTTCTTAGAACACTCCCTTTAGCATCTCTTGCAATGCTGGTTTGGTGGAGATGTATTCTTTCAGTCTTCCTTTGTCTGAGAAACTCCTTATTTCACCTTCTATTTTGAATGAGATTCTTGCTGGGTAGAGTATTCTTGGTTGTAGGCCTTTGTTTTTCATTGCTTGAAATATTTTTGACCATTCCCTTCTGGCTTGTAATGTTTCTGTTGAGAAATCAGTTGATAGCCTTATCGGAGCTCCCTTGTATGTTATTTGCTGCTTTTCTCTTGCTGCTTTTAGGATTCTCTCTTTGTCTTGAAATGTTGCCATTTTAATTATGATGTGCCTTGGAGTGGGTTTTTGGGGGTTCCTCTTGATTGGAACTCTCATTGCTTCTTGGACTTGCATAGCTTTTTCTCTCATCAGGTTCGGAAAATTTTCTGTCACTATTTCTCCTATCAGATTTTCAATTCCATGTTCCTTTTCTTCTTCTTCTCGTATTCCGATGATCCTTAAATTATTTTTTCTAATGCTATCCTGTAATTCCCTTACATCTTGTTCATATTTTTTCAATCATTTTTCATTTTGCTGTATTGTCTGGGAGTTTTTCTTTACATTATCTTCTAACTCACTAATCCGATCCTCTGCTTCATTTAGTCTGCTTTTGAGTGATTCTACTGTGTTTTTCAGTTCAGAGATTGTATTCTTAAGTTCTTCCTGGTTCTTGTTAACAATTTCTATGTCTTTTTTTATGCTGGTGTAGTTCTCTGCAAGTTCCCTGTAATTTTCTTGGAGCTGTTGGTAACTTCCTTGAAGGTTGTCATAGTTGATTTTAAGGATGTCGAGTATATTGAGCTTCTTTACCACCATTGTTTTGAATTCCATGTCTGACATTTGGGCTATGTCTATTTCATCTATCTCTCTTTCTGAGGATTCCTCTTTTCTTTTCATTGAGGGGTTATTTTTGCATCTTACCATGTTGGATTCTTTTTGTTTTTATTTATTTATTTATTTATTTGGGTTTTTTTTTGGGGGGGGGTAGTCTGCTTTGACTTCCCCCCTTTGTGGTGTAATATTCTTTATCGAAGGTCTGGGAGTTTCAGTGGTGCAGTCTCTTTGATATCCTGAGCCTGATGTTCTTGAGTTACCCTTTATGTCGTTTGTTTATGCTGTTCGGTTATATTTCAGATGTTCTTTGATAGGATCTTCCTTCTGGCTAGTTGGTTGAGAATCACTCTATCCGCTTTGTCTTGAGTTCTTTTGTGGATATGCTGTTAAAGACATAAACACACAGCCCAGGCAGGAGACCCACACCCTCAAAAAGTATCCCCCACTCTATCCTGCTATCGTTAGCCACCTAGCCCGTATTAATATAAATGTAAAGAGATTTGAGCTTTTATACTATAAGAAGAATAGATAAGAGTTGTTTTGGGGAGGAAAAATATAATTTTTGATAGAGGGGGTGATAGATTAATAATATTTGAGACTGTGCAAGCCAGTTAGTAATATTTACATTGTATGTTAATAAAAATAGAAGAAAAGGATAGAAAAATACATAATATAGTAAGAAAGTGGGATTGTATTGTATTTGGGTTTATATAGTAATTATATTATATTATTTAGAGTGATAGGGGGGCTAAGCTAGACACACAAACGTATAAACAACGATTAAAGAGAAAGGATGAGAAGGAGAGGTTATATGCAACACGTTAGAGATAAAGTTTGTTATTATTGGAAGAGGTGAAGGAAAAACACCCCCCAAAAAAATCCCCAAGAAAATAGAAGAAATAAAAGAAGAGAGAAAGAGAAGAAAATGAAAAATTTACCACAAAACCCCCCCAAAAAAACCCCAAAAGGTAAGAAAGAAAGGAACAAAGAAAGATAGAAAAGAAAGAATAAAGAAGAAAGAAAGAAAGAAAAAAGAGAGAAAAAAATATTGAAAAAAAAAATATATACCCCCCAAAACCCCCCCAAAAAAAACCCCAGGAAAAGAATAAAGAAAGAAGGAAAGAAAAGAAGTAATTAAGAAGAAAGAAAGAACAAGGGATAAAAAATTTGGAAAAAAAAAAAAAAACGATGTTTTTACTCCGTTTTAGCCTTGGTGTGTTGCCTTCTTTTTCTGGGTCCGCAGCTGGTCTAGTGTGGCAGGTCAGAGGTTCTTGTTTTTTGCAGGACTGGTGTGCACCCCCGGTTGCCGCTATGGTGCGCGCCCGCGGTTGCCGGCACGGCCCGCTCCCTTGCTGCCCGCTGGAGCCAGTTGAGGTGCCCTTGCGCTCGAGCCCTTGCGCAAGAGCCCCTTCGCGCTCAGGCGGCCCAAGAGTTTGCCCCGCGGTTGGAGCCCACTGCTGCCGTGCTGCGGTGGTTCCCCGTTCGGGCCGAGGTGTCCCTGCGCGCGACCCTGCCCGCGCGGGCGGCCCGAGCGCTTTCCCCGGGATTGGCTCCTGCTGTCGCTGGGCTGCGGCAGTTCCGCGTTCGCGCCGAGGAATCCCTGCGCTAGTCCCTGCACTCGCCGGCGGCCCGAGAGCTTTCCCCGGGATTGGCTCCTGCTGTCGCTGGGCTGAGGCAGTTCCGCGTTCGCGCCGAGGAATCCCTGCGCGCGTCCCTGCACTCGCGGGCGGCCCGAGAGCTTTCCCCAGGATTGGTGCCCACTGACCCCGGGCTGAGGTGCTTCCGCGCTCGCGCGCCGCCCCGTGCCCTCAGTCCCGCTGAGCCGAGCACCGGGAGTTGGTCTCTGGCCTCTTAGGGCAGGGCCGGGGACACTTGTGCTCAGTGGAAGCGAGCGTCCGTGGGTCGCCTCCTCCCGCTGTTCCCGTGCTGCAGCCGCCCGCCTTCCCTCACCAGTCTGGGCAGGCACAAACAGAGCCTGCGCTAGAGGTCTGCTTTCCGGCCTGGGGCCCTGCGCCCATGGGAGCTGTCTAGGGGTGTCTGTGCACGGTTCTCTGCCTGTTCAGTGGGCCCTCCCTGTGCCCGTAGGGGCACTGATCTTATGTCCGTTGGGGAGTGTCCGAGGGATGCCTGGACTCACGGCACCGTGCACCTGGGCCAGTGAGTGAGAGCACTTCCCTATGTGTGCCCCCGCGACCCAAGGGTAGGGTTGGGGAGTGGATGAGCACGCCTCTGCGCCTGGGCTCCTCCAGAACGGCCTACCACCCCCAAACTTTCCTCCCCTCTCCACCGTCCACTAGAGAAAAATATAAAGGAGAATTATGTTCTCACTTGCCCAGCAGCACGCTGTCTCCTGTCCTTCAGCGCCAATGCCACTTGGTCGAGTCCCGTCTCTGCCAGCGGGCAGAGATCTGCTCTCTGCCTGACTCCTCTCCGGGGCAGCCTGTGGTCGCCAAAAATCCTTTGTGTGCTTCCTGCCACAGCTCGGGCAGCCGCCCCAATCAGGAATCCCGTTTCGTCCCCTTTTTCTCCGCTATCCTCACTAAACAGGTTGTTCCCAGATGGATTTTCTCTAATCCAGCAGTGCCTTGGCTCAACTCCCACCAATGTCCAGCTGCTCACTGAGATGTTCTGTCTGCAATTAGCCTAAACTGCAGACGGGTCTCCAGAGCCTAAAACCGCAACCTCTCCTCACTCCTCCGCCATCTTACCTCCCTGATCATTATTTTAGTGTAGATTCTAAGACTTGGGGCTTTTGAGTCAAAGAGCTTCAACATTTCTCAAATGTGACCCCTACTGTCTTACTTTTTCCAAAAATACAGGTTTCAACAGGAGATTTACAGTTGTGAGTACATGAAACACAGGGTTTACTCTGTTATTATTTATTAATTAATTATTGTATTATTTATTATTATTATTAACCTACTTTTGTCCATCCCTGTATTGTTCAGTTTATATTTTCACTAACAGTAAGTGAAAATATATGTCTAACAACCAAACTCCTCAGCAGCATGGAGATTAAAATTATCTTTTGTTTTCAGTTCTCTGTCAATTGAATAGCAGATAATTTATTAACTAATTCATTAAGTCAGTTATTCAGGTATAATGTATATTATTAATTTATATTATGTCAATATGTTGTTCATGTATGTGGGATCACTGGGTTGTATTCAGATGCTCAGATAGTGTTTGGTCTTGTTTAGTATCTTCACACGTATAAATTATATCATGATTATTAATTTCTACTGAGGCAGTTATATTGCTTTGTAACATGATTTTAGATATTTGAATAGCAGGACAGAATTTTCAAGTCATTTTATAACAAAAGAAACAAAAATTGAATTAACTCTAAGTATCATTTTGAGAGGTGCCAGCTAGCAGAAGAATAACTATTGTACTTGAGGAAAGTGACTAAAAATCTCATCGTAACACCTTATATCTGTATTGTGGTATTTTATAGATGTTTCCTAATTATTATTTTATACTAATGATGTGAGAAATCTGAAGAACATAGCGATATATATCTTCATATTATTCATTGTGAATAATGCAGTGAAAATAATCTAGAGAAAACACCCTTTGGATTTCTCATGTTAAGCCCGAATCATGGAAAATATTTAACTTAGTTTTATAAATTTCTAGATTGTAAGAAATTGGAAGTGTAATTAATTGGCTTTCACTTCCTACTAGGGGGGATTAAGGGGGAGAGTGATTCTGAAGTCTAATTGTGTGAGCATTAGGCTTGGTGAGATGACCAAGCTGTCAAGGTCGTGATAAAGGTGGAAACTCTTTAGTGGCTGGGCCAGCTGCCTGATTATGCCTGTGCCTTTCCTCAGACCTATGATCCCTTTGAAATTGTTCACAGATGCTTGGAGTGCTGACTCGCTCTGTCCTGCCCTCTATGCACCAAAAGGTACGGAAATGAAGCTGTGAGATCAAATTAAAGCCTGCAGTTAATTAGCTGGGAGCCACAGCTGTTCAAACCAAGATATCCTGAGAAATTTGGTGAAGCCTTAAAACCACTCTTAGCCAACCGAAGTGGTTTAAGCTTTATTAGATTAACGGACAATGACTAGAGTATGTGGAAATAGATTTTTTAAAAAGTAATATACATTATTTTGTAGAGAAGTTTTAGATGTGTAGAAAAATTGAATGGAAAGTACAGAGAGTTCCCATATATCCCCTCTATAATAACTTTTTAAAAAAAATCAAATTTGGGCTATCCTTAATCATCTTTTACTAAATAAATCATAAATTGACCAGTCTAGTACAGTTTCAATAGTTCTACAAACTTTTCCTTTCATATTTAGAAGGTGACTGTGAGAATTATTAGTCTTATAATTTAAAAATTTCAGTTTTCTCTACTACTTCATGGCATTTAATCAGAGGACATGTACCTCTGTTCTTCATAAGAAAGAAGCACAGAGAGACAGTGAAATAAGCATTTAGTAGGCCTCCATTGATACAGCCATCATTTATAACTTTATACCAGACTTTCTCCCAGGGCCAGACGAGAAGCGTGGCCCTGAGAAGCCAGCTCACCCACTGTTTCAGAAGGGGCACCAAGGAGGAAAGCATTCTGTCCACTATAGCTCTTCAGTCAAATCATTGCAGGGCCTCCTGTCATTTTCAAACCCTAATGGTTTGGTGGTCTGATTTTGTGTTTTTGAAGCACCATCATGCCTTATCAGAGCTTAGTAATGACTTGACAAAAATAAGGTCATGGGAAAGATAAGATTTCAAACATCCCCTCTGAGTTGTCTGCTTGACCTCCAAATGGTTTAGTTGGCTTCTTCAGAGTTAGTCCCTGACTGAAAATACATTTCTATTCACATTCTATTGAGAAATCTCCATCTTCCACAAAAAATTGAGTCTTTGTAGCATTCACTTTTCTCTCCCTATTTTCACATTTTTTCTTGACAAAATATACATAGCATAAAATTTATTATTTTAACCATATTTTAAGTGTACAGTTCAGTGGCATTAAGTATATTCACATTGTTGTACAATCATCACCATCATCCATCTCTAGAACTTTTTCATCTTTCCAAACTGAAACTCTGCACCCACTGAATATTTAACTCCCCATTCTCCCCTCTCCCCCAGACCCTGGCGACCACCATTCTACTTTCTATGTCTATGAATTTGACTATTCTAAGTACCTCATATAAATGAAATCATACAGTATTTGTCCTTTGTGACTGGCTTATTTCACTTAGCATAACATACTCCAAGTTTATCCGTATTGTAGGATATATCAGAATTGTATTTCTTTTTAAGGCTAAAAAATATTCCAATGTATGGATATGCCACATTTTTTTTAGCTATTTATCTGTTGACTGATATTTGTTTTGTTTTGTTTTTTCATCTTTGGGCTATTGTTAACAGTGCCACTATAGATATTAGTGTACAAATATCTGTTTGAGTCCCTGCTTTCAATTCTTGTGGATGTTTACCTAGAAGTGAAATTGCTGGCTCATGTGGTAATTCTATATTTAAGTTTTTGAAGAACTTCCATACTCTTTTTCCATACCTGCTACCTCATTTTACATTCCACCATATCTTTTTAAATAAACAAAGGCCTTTCTACATAAAAACACTATTTATATATTCTCTTTTTAATGTTTTAAATGTGATTAACAGAATAGAGAACCCAGAAATAAACCCATGCCTTCATGGTCAATTAATATTTGATAAAGGAAGAAAAAACATTCAATAAGGTAAAGAGAGTTTATTCAATAAATGGTTTTAGGAAAACTGAAGAGAAAGTGCAAAAAATGAAACTAGATCACCTTCTTACACCACACACAAGAATAAACTCACAATGGTTTAAAGACAAATGTTAGACTTGAAACCATAAGAACCCTAGAAGAAAACATAGGCAGTAAAATCTTGGACATTTCTCATAGCAATATTTTTTATATATCTCCTGGGGTAAGGGAAATAAAAACAAAAATAAACAAATGGGACTACATCAAATTAAAAAGGTTTTGCATAACAAGGGAAACCATCAACACAATTAAAAGATAATCCCCTGAATGGGAGAACATATTTATTGATACATCTGATGAGAGGTTAATATCAAAAATCCTTGTAAAACTCAACACACACACAAAACAAACAATCCAATTTAAAAATGGGCAAAGGATCTGAAGTGGACATATACATGGCCAATAGACATAAGAAAATATGCTCAGCATCACTAGCCATCAGAGAAATGCAAATTAAAATCACAATGAGATATCATCTCACACCTGTCTGAATGGCTATCAGCAATAAATCAACAAGAAACAAGTGCTGGTGCGGATGTGTAGAAAGGGGCACTATTGTGCACTTTTGGTAAGAATGCAGATTGGTGCAGCCACTGTGGAAAACAGTATGGAGTTACTTAAGAAAATTCAAGATGAAACTGCCTTATGACTCAACATTTCCATTTCTTGGAATATATCTGAAGAAACCTGAAACAATAATTTGAAAGAATATATGCTCCCCTATGTTCATAGCAGCATTATTTACAATAGCCAAGATTTGATAGTAGCCCAAGTGTCCATCAGCAGATGAGTCAATAAAAAAGTTGTAGTATAATTTCACAGTGGAATACTACTTGGCCATAAAAAGAAGGAAATCTTACTCTTTTAGATAGCATAGATGGTCCTGAAGAGCATTATGCTAAGTGAAATAAGTCAGTCAGAAAAAGGCAAGTACCATATGATTTCACTCGTGTAGAATCTAATGAACAAAATGAACTAATAAGCAAAATAGAGACAGACTCATAGGTAGAGAGCAGGCTTACAGCTGTCTGTGTGTTTGTGTGTGTTGGGGGGTGGCGAGGTGAAGGGATTAAATAAAAACCTTACAGACACAACAAATGATTACCAAAGGGAAAGTGTGATGAGAGGAGGTAGTAGGGGGTATAGAGGGTATAAATGGTGCTGGAAGTAGACCTGACTTGGGGTGGTGAACACACAATACAATATACAGATAATGTATTATAGAATTGTACATCTGAAACCTATATAATTTTATTCACCAATGTCTCATCAGTAAGTTCAATAAAGAGAAAAATATAAAAAATAAATAATTTAATTTTTTTAATGTGATGATTTGTCAGTTCCATGCCTGACAGATCATTGATGCTCACTGAAGTTAGATATATCTAAAGAAAAATGAGAATCTCCAAATAAGATATAGACCAAGGTTCTACATAAAGTTTACAGAAACAAAAACTGCTTTCTAATCTCTGTAATGCTAAAAGTATAATGATTCAGCGGGGTTTAATAACCAAAGGAAAGAAACAAATTGTTTTTAAGTGTTGTAAATGAATAACTAATAGGTTACAGTTTAATGGAGTTAGTCAAGCACAGATTTGCACAGCTTTTCAAGATTGTATCTCCAGTTGGATTTTCAAGGCTTAATGATTACTTTTTACTTTCACTGGGTGCGAGGACACTGTTTTCTTATGATAAAGGATGAGAAGAAGTAATGTGAGATATAAGCTCCTCACCTTTGCTAGGTCTATTGGGCATGATAGGTCAATGTGAAGACAAGGAGATAAAATGAAAAGAAGCTGAGTTTTCAAAAGTTTTCAGCCAGAAATTCTCTGGGACTGAGGAAAGAAAGGGGAAGGCTTTGGGGCCATGTGGGAGAGATCTGTCTCATCTTCCTGAGGTGGAAAGAAGGTCTGGTCCCTAACCAGCTTCCTTCCCGCTTGCTACACCCAAGCCAACCAGGCCTCCTGCAATTTTTATATGTTAACACTCTGTGGTCCCAAGGGGTCTTTGTTCCCTGTCCCTCTGCATGTTTAATGTCTTTACCTAGACATTTCCTACTCAGTCCTTCCTTCTTTTGAGTGATGCCTCAGAGAAGCCACACCCAGAGATCTTCAACACCTTTGTCTTTTTCCATGAGGACTTGAGCACCCTCTATCTTTCCCATACTGACTGCACCCTCCACTTCACTGCTGCATTTGTAACAGCTGCTACAGTCTCCATTACAAAGTAGATACTCAGTCAATGTTTACTGAATGAACCTTAAGTGAAAAATTGTTAGGGGAGTCTTCTTGCTCCCAACATTCTCTGAGACTAACTCTTCTGCTTCCCTGCCCATTTTTCCCCTCCCAGGAGTGGAGCAGTCATTTCTCTAACTGGTAGAAAAGCTGAAGTCTAGGGCCATGTCTCTGCTCTTCATTTATGGGGCAGGTTGTTCTCAGGACACACAGTTTCCTGAACCTCAGAGCAAGGCCACCAAGCAGGTTTGTACATGTCCACTCAGCCTGTGACACAGGAGGTAAAGTGTTGGGTGACCTCTGCAGTATCCTTATAAGCCACAACCTCCAGTTTTGCTGGAATATTGCTGACTTTTTCTTCAATTTCCTTGACAGATTTCTGAGCCTACTTCAGTTAGAAGGGGGAAAAGGATGCTAATTATTGGCACCTCTGCTCCAAAATGAATAAATGGGATACTGCATTTTGGGGAAAAGCTTAATGTAAATTCAAAGGCTAAGATATTCACAGGTGAAAACTGGTTAGCTCTGGCTGAGGTGGTGGTTAGGCATCAGGGGACAGGAAGAGCTCCTTCTGCATCTCTCAGGTCCTGGAATGACCTGTAACTACATTTCACAAGCTGGTTTATCTCATTTAGGGGCTAGGCTGTCACATGGCACTCTCAGGGCTGGGGGAAGGTAAAGAGCCCCACAAAGGGCATCTGTTGACATGCTTGGTTGTGCTTTTGAAGTAGTTCCCACTGATCTTCCACCAAACTTAGCAAAATCACTTCAGAACACCTGGTGAAACTGACCTTTGTGTGTTGCATAGAGAAATACATTGAGACAAGGAATGGAAACCAACCTCTTACTTTTCAGTTCCGACTTCTTAAAGTGGCTGACATCTGTCCTTTGAAATACTACAACTAGTCATCCTTAAATGGAAACAATGGCACGTGGACCTGAGACAGCTTACTGTTGTGTTCTTTCTGAAATAGCTTTTCTAGATGATGAAAAACAGAACTACTCTGACAGGTGTTTGAAACATCTCTTTTCCATCTTAAGATTACTGGTTACAGGTTACTGTTTACTTTTAGTTGGCTTCATATCTCTGTGCCGTCCATTTGTTGGTGATCATCTTTCTTCTTCTGGCTTTTCCTCAATGTCTATTTGAGTTTTCAGCACAGTGCCAAAGGGAGCATTCCTTGATATTCTGAGACATGTGTCTGAAGAATTTTAAGGAGAGAAATTTGTTACTACTGTAGACAGTCCCTCCTCATCTCCCCCCAACCCCAAAGTAAGAAGAAAAAGCAAGAAGAAAGGGGACAAAAAAGAGATTGTACTTTGCCATGTTCATTATGTACTTCTGATGAAAACACCAAATTTAAAGAAAAACAAATTTGTTCTATTCCAAAATTATTTTCTCATTCATGAAGCTATTTCCTTTTGTCTGTTAATTTTGTATACTGGTCCCAAAGCGAGGAGATAACAGTAAAACAGCCAACGAAAATATAATAGAAATGGCATTTTAAGGTAATTTCCCAAAAACAGTTTACCTCAAATGTGTTTTGCACATATGCCACATGCCAAGTAAACGTCTAAGCCCTAGATTTCTCTTATGTGCCTAGTTGTTATTGCTATTCCACATTATTATGAATTGATTAGACACTTTAGTGATCGATACTCTCTAAAGTCAAAAGTGATTCATATTGCTATTAGTAATTAACCTTCTAGTAAATAATTTCTTATTCTTGAGTAATAAATATTAAATCAAATAATTATTTTGAGTTTTATTTTCTAATAATGTCATAAGATATAAAGCTTATAAAGCACAAATTCTCTTGCATAAAGATAATTGAACAATGTTTCATATTAAATACATTTAATTCTTTTTTGTGGGTGTAATTTGACTCCTAATCTAACTATCTTTTGTCTGTGAGAAGTTCATTTTCATTATGTGAGAGAGAAAACATTCTTCCATTCACTGTTCAGTTACTGCCCTGAAGGCAGGTCAGTGTTGTGTGGAGAATTTCTAAAGAGGAGTGCTGGCATCTGGGCCCCTGCAGATCACATGCAGAAGCTCTGCGGAGGGCAGCTGGGCTTTCTCCAAAGAGGAGAGACTGTGTTTCCCCATGTACATCGGAAATTGACCTCTGATGTTAGAGAACTAGACTATCTGTATTTTTCAGATTTCTGTGCCTGAGGTGGGCTTAATATATTTAAGATTGAGACCCACATAAAAATTCCTCTCTAGACTCCTCTGTAGAAGCTGGTATTTGATGTGTGTCTACTTTATTTCTGTGACATGACACTGTTTATGTGCATTCCAGTGATCATTTATAGAGGTCTGTTGGTGGAAAAACCACAATGAAAGTGGATTTTAAATGTCTGTATCAGCTGCAGGTTTGGCAAGACTACAATTACTCTGAATTTAGTGAAACCCTCATGTCATCAATTCATGTTCAGCCAACCTTATATAGAGAGAAAAGGCAGTTTAGTCAACCAAGAGGGGAAAAGAGGAGCAATAGAAATATCATGGGTTTCATTTGGGCAAAGATTTAAAACTATATATTAACAGAGTATTCCTCACTTTGAAAAAATATTATGTGTGAGGCCTGTTTGTCAACACACAATTGATGAAGTAGAGCTTATATTAATTTGCTAGAGCTGTCTAAAGAACAGAAATGTATTTACTCATAGTTTTGGAAGCTGGAAGTCCAAGATCAAGATGTTGGCAGGGTTGATTTTTTCTGGGTCCTGTTGTTGGCTTGGAGATGGCCACATTCTTGCTGTATCCTCACAGGGTCACCCTTGGTTTGTGTGTGTCTATGCCCTATTCTTCTCTTCTTATAAGGACACCAGTGATATTGTATTAGGACCTACCCATGTGACCTCATTTAATCTTAATTACCTACTTAAAGACTCTATTTTCAGACATAGGTACAATCTTAATTAAGCACTAGGAGTTAGGACTTCAGCATATAAATTTTGAGGGAACAGAGTTCAGCCAGTAATGTAGCTTAAGTGAAGACAAATTGAGTTTAGATGCTTCCTGGCATCCTTTTCCCCTTTTGCAGATTTACAGCTCACAGACCCTTTCTTGGTTTGTTTCCTGGCCTCCAATTTGGTGACTTAGAGAACAAGTGAGAGATTGTTAGACAATGCCCAGGTTCATAGTTGATCAGAGTTCAACAATTTCTCCCTGAGGGATTGTGCTTGAGTTTTTCCATCATGTTTATTCTTCTATTTGGTATCATTTCATTACAAATGACTAAGCAATTCATATAAAAGCTGACAAGGTTTGAATAAAAGTACAAGAGCATGGTATTGAAATAATTGCTCCTGGTTGAGATAAGAGGTTTGAAATGCAGGGTTAGCTCTCACCAGCTGCCTCAGCATGGGGTTTCATTCTTATTTTTCCTTGAAACCGATAGAACGGTGCCATAGTGGTGAAGAGAGGAGGGTGCCTGTGTTTAAGTATCTGTGATATACATTTTCATGTCTGTGAGATCCTGGGAAGATTACTTAATCTTTCTATGCATCAGTTTCTTCATCTGTAAAGTAAGGGAAATAATAATACATACTTCATAAGGTGAATGAGTTTGTAAGGATAAGAGCTAATAATTCTCATAAAGCATTTAACATTGTCCCTGGCCACAGTAAGGCTACATAAACATTAGCCACAATTCACTTTTGTTTTTTCCATACTCTCCTTCCATTCTCCACTGTTTATCCTGTTATGACAGGAACTGCAGAGTTAACTAGAACAACTGCCACTGCCCAGTGTCCAAGTGAATGGGGGAGCCTTTTTTTTTCTGGTATCACAGAAAGGAACTTCAGTAACCTTAGTTGTGGTGTGTGTGGACATTTGGGTACAGTTCTCTGGAATGTGCATGGTGGCTGAGGACTCTGGAGTGAGATCACCTGTTTCTCACTGGGACCTACAGCTCTGTAGTCTGTCTTTTAACCTCTTAGTTTCAAATATGTGAAGTGGACACAATAACTTGAAACTCACGGGGTTGTGTGGGATTAAATGAGATTATACATAAAAAGCTGAGGTAAATCTCTTAGTTCTTTCCACTTTCAAATATGAAACTGGAAAACAGAAGGCAAAGACATTTTACTCCATTTGTAACTGAACTTGTCTTCTGTCCCTCTCAAATGGGCTGCCCAGTCACACTGTCTCACTTGGCACCTTCATTGTGCAAAGTCTGGTTTAACATATTTGATAGTGGTGAACAATCATGGCTTGCATGCTCATAGAATTCTACTTTCATGATGAAAATATTGACAAAGCAATTGGACAGTGATGAATAAAGATGAGGGCATTCTCCCTTTGGTTAGTTTGGGCATCAGTATAAAAACCAAGTGCGAAGCTATTAAGGACAGGTTGCACCGTGGTGTTCCAGGAAGGCGGTGAATCTTTGCAAAAGTGAAAGATGCACCATCAATCTGTAGAGCAAATTCTGCATGTTTTTCAGGACTAGTTCCAGAGGACACAATACAATTAACTTCTAAGTATTTCAAAGAAGTTTAGAGATTTCAGGAATGTTAAAATATAGTAAACCAGGGGAACATATAAATTATGGAATATGTGAATTATAAAATTAGGGGAAAAGTTTTGCTTTCTTAAAAAATAAACTTCTGAAAAGAAAAACCATGTAATTGTGTTCATGGGAGAATTTTCTGGAGTTGTTTATGCTAGGACAAAGCAGCATTTGAATCATTTTACTTTTAAAAGTCATTTTAATTGATAAAGATGGTGCTAGAGTTTTAAACATGGGACATTCAATTCCAGATTCAAGTATTAATAGCAAATACAGAGTTCCTGATTTTGCTCCTTGTTTAAATATAAGAACATTCTCTTGCTGCTAACAGGCTTTAGAAACAGTGGTTGCATTCTAAAAGAAAATAGCACATGAACATGGATGGTCAAAGTACCACACTTAACTCGCAGGTGAAACTCAGTTTGGGGACGTTTCTTGTACATCAGCAGAAAAATTACATTAAGTTAAAACTGTCCTTCCCAGGGAATGATTCAGTAGATGGATGTAAAGTTATTTGGTTTGTGGTGGGTAAATTTCAAAGTGATCTTGTGTTTCTGAAATTGATGGGGGCTAAAATAAAGGAAAACAAAAAACAAAAAACAAAGAGCCCAGAGACAATAAGAAGCAGAGAAGTGAATAACTTCCTTTCCAATACATACTCATACACAGAGCTAGACATATAAACGTGTGTGTACAAAGTTACACATATGTATTACATGTGTACTACTTTAAAAATAAAAAATTACTTCACTTTGGTTTAAAAAAAATCACCTCTCTCAATTTGGGTTTGAAGAAATCTGGATGAAACAGCAGTTCGCATGGAAAAGAAGTTATATCTTAGTCGTTGCTTGCAACCTACACTTGTATTTGCTAATCTAAGTTTACTACAGAAGTGAACACTTGCTAAGGCTGAGTTACTAAAAAAAAAGGACACAATATTTTCACCATGTTCTGCCCAATTCAGGAAATACTTGGAGTTTTATATTCGGTTCATGAGAACAAGATGGTGTCCAGAGCATTGTGACTAGGTGATGAGGTCTTATTAAATGACTAATATTTTCAGGAAATCAGAATGTTGATGCTGAAAACTTTGGATTCTGTAGGTGATATATGATAGTTATCTTCAAAGTTTGAAGGACAGTTGCTTGAAAGTGGAATCAACATCTTTTCTGTAGCTCCAGAGCATAGAATTTATGGGGCACCCTGAATCAGTGCAAAGAAAGATCCTCTAAGGGGAAGTTTTCATAAAGCAAAGAACCATCTTAGGAGCAAGTAAATTTCCTGACATGGCAAGTGCTCCCCCAGGGACTGGTTGTGAGAGAGATGATTTCTTCTTAGTGCTGAATTAAGGGCTGGGTATCTGTAGTTGTCATTTACATACTTTTCCCTCTTTGCTTCTCTTCTACTCTCTAACTTTTAAATTTTTTAAATTAATAGGCCTTCCTTTTTTGAACACTTTTAGGTTTATAGAAAAATGAATGTAAAGTACAGGGTTTCCATATTCTCCCCCATTCCTCTACATGTTTCCCCTATTATTCGCATCTTGTATTAGTGTGGAGCATTGCTTTCAATTGATGCGCCCGTGTTATTATATCATTATTAACTAAGTCCAAAATTTACATAAGGGTTCACTCTTTGTGTTCTACATTCTATGGGTTTTGACAAATATACAGTGACATGTGTCCACCATTGCAGTATCATATTGTTTCACTACCCTAAATATCCCCTGTGCTCTCCCTATTCATTCCTCCCTCCCCACTAACCCTTGGCAACCACTATCTTTTTAATGCATCTATACTTTTACCTTTTCCAGAATGTCATGTTGTTGGAATTATACAGTATGTAGCATTTTCACATTGGCTTCTTTCACTTAATATGCATTTAAAGTTCTTCTGTGTCCCTTTGTCGTGTGAGACCTCATTTCTTTTTACCTCTAAATAATATTGGTTGTTTGGATGTATCACAGTTTGTTTATTTGTTCACCTATGGAAGTTTTCAGTTCATTTAGGTAAATGCCAAGGAGTGCAACTTCTGGGTTGTATGGTAAAAGTATGTTTAGCTTTGTAAGAAACTACCAAACTGTCTTTTCAAGCAGCTGTACCATTTTGCAACAAAGGACAGTTCCTGTTGTCCCACATTGTTGCCAGCATTTGTGTTATGTGTTTTGAATGTTCGCCATTCTCATAGGCACATGTGTAGTGGGTGGACTTTTTATCTCATAATCGGATATTTTGTCTCTAAATAACTATAAAAATATATTTAACACTACTATTAATGTAATGTAATACAATTATTATCATTCAGAATCCAGGTTGGAGAAGGATATTGGGAACAAGAAAGCAAGCACTTATGTTAATATTAATGCTATTAATAATAATATAAAATTTTTGTGAGTATAATTTTAGTTTACTTTGAAAACAGATGCCACCAGGAGAACATTCACAAGTCATATTTCTGATTAACTTATAAGTAACTATCCTCAAAAGCTTTAGAGAAATTGGCGTTCTCTCAAGAGAAACTTAGATTTTTGAACAGTTGCCACTGATTCTTGATTGAGATTTTTCAGTGTCTTTGTTTCAGGTCTTTCAAGTTGCCTATGTTATCATCAAAGCTGCTAATGCCCCTCGACCTGGAAACTGGATTTTGGAGCGTTCTCTGGATGGCACCAAGTTCAGTTCCTGGCAGTATTATGCAGTTAGTGACACGGAGTGTTTGACTCGTTACAACATAACTCCAAGACGGGGGCCACCCACTTACAGGGCTGATGATGAAGTGATCTGCACCTCGTATTATTCTAGGCTGGTGCCCCTTGAGCATGGAGAGGTACTGTGCCCATTGATTCCCCCCCTGATCTCCCACTTCAAATGTTAAGGTTGCCACCACGAGAGCTAACATGAAACATTCAAAGTACATCTTCCATGGTACAGATTACAAAGACCTTTAATACAACTATCTAGCTATGTATAATGCATGGTTGACTGGTGTTGACTGATGATTAATCTCATAACCAATACATTTCACCTCATTGATTTCTTCCCTTCAAGAAAACTTCTCAGTCTTTACTCTGCTGTGATCTAGTAACTCCATCAGATCCTTCTCAGAGCATCTTTCCCATGTCATTGGGGCAAGAACATTTGTTAAAATAGTAAAGAGAGAGCTCTAGTGCTTCTAAAAGATATAGTTCCTGATTTTCTCCATGAAGTTCTCCTCTTTGGTGGTGTTGAGGATTGAAGATGGCTTGTGAGGTATTCCAGCTTAGTGCTCAACATGCCCAGACTGTACACACTTCATTCAAGTCAGAGTGTAATCCAAAACAAACCATTCCTCCCTAGCACCTGGCTTGATGAGATAAAACTACTAAAGCTCTCTTAAGTGCTCTGCACAGAAGGAACCTGCAGCAAGCCCTGCATTGTTTCAAGAACAGAGATTCTTAAATAAGGAGTGAGTACTGCAAAACGTCCAGGCACCTTGTCTCACTCTCCCAGGGCTCTGCATGGCATCTGGAATTTGTTTCAGAGAAGTCATAGCCTACTGATACATGTTAAAATACCCTCACCACATTGGGTGAAGTGCTTTTGTTAAAAGATTTCCAGCAACCTCTGAGACACTGGAATGGATAACTTCAAATTAATGAAGACATATTGTGCTCATGATATTCACAAGTAGTTAACAAATGCTAGATTTCTGAGAAAACCTATTTGTTTGGCTTGATTTTATATAGTATCTGTAAAGATTTTGTGCTGAAACTAAACAAGGTCTATATTTTTGCATGCTCAAAACTGACTTTTATTTATTCTGATGCCTTTAGATTCATACATCACTAATCAATGGCAGACCAAGCGCTGATGATCTTTCCCCCAAATTGTTGGAATTTACCTCTGCACGATACATCCGCCTTCGCTTACAACGCATTAGAACCCTCAATGCAGATCTTATGACCCTCAGCCACCGTGACCCCAAAGACCTCGATCCTATTGTTACAAGACGAGTAAGTCTCTAGTAGAGCACCTAACCATAATGAAAAGTTTATCTTGTTTAAAGGAAATATACTTTTCTTTTTGGTTGGCTTTTTCCTCCCAGGTTGGTCTTATTTTATTGAAGATCATTATATATGCTTTCCTAAAAGTGCCACCTTTAAACTAGGTGATGGTTCTGACACAGAGTCCTCAGGCCCCTTCAACTCCACCACATCCCATAATATCATCATGTAGTAAGTATAGTGGTCATTGTTCTCTACATTCTAGTCAGGCTCCACATTTGATCTTCAGCAAGTGAGGGGTGCTTTTGTTCGTTTTCTTACTTAAAAGAGAAAAATTTAAAGTTGCAATATAATGTACATGCAATAAAACTTACAGATTTAAGTGTATAGTTAAGTGGACAAGGTTTGTGTGGACATTTTCAAATATCTTGGATTTCAAAAACTAGGAGTAGAATTACTGAGTTATAGGGTATCTGTATGTTTAATTTTTAAGAATTTCCTAGGTATTATCAAAAGTAGTTTCACTATTTTGCAGCAATGTATGCAACTTCTGGCTGCACCACACACTTTCACATATTCGGGATGTTAGTCATTCATGCAGCCATTCTAATATGCATATAGTGGCATCTCCTTATGATAATTTGCGTTTTCCTGATAACTAATGTTGGGCATGTATCTATTGGTGTCTGACCAAATTTTTGTTTATTTTAAAATTGAGTTGTCTGTTTCCACGTCCTTTGTCAGATATGTCTATATTGCAAGTATCTTCTCTTTGTCTGGAGCTTGCTTATTCACTTTCCTACCTATGATTTTTGATGAGTAGAGGTTTAATTCTGATGACATCCAATTTATCACTTTTCCTTCTATAGTTAATGCTTTCTGTGTCCTCTGGAAAATATTTGCTTATCCCAAGTTTACAAATATATTATCTTATGCTTTCTTCCAGAAGCTTTATAGTTTTTGCTTTTACAACTATTATCACTTCAAATTAATTTTTGTATTTGATGTGAGGTAAGAGTCAAAGTTCTTTTATGCATATACAATTGTTTCAGCACCATTTGTGAAAAATGCTTTTCTTTCCCCCATTAAATTGTTTTGGTGCCTTGTTGAAAATTATTTGATCTTATTATTGTGGGTCTATTTCTGGACTCTGTACTATTTCATTGATCTATTTATCTATCCTTATGCCAATAACAGACTTTCATGATTATTGTAACTTTATAGTAAGTCTTGAGCTCAGTTCTTTTTCAAGATTGTTTTGGCTATTCTAAGTTTATTGTGTTTTCTTATAAATTTCAGAATCAGTTTGTTAATTTCTGCCAAAAAAGAAAAAAAATCTGTTAAAATTTTCACTTGGGATTCTATAGATCAATTTAGGAAGAATTTTGGAAGTCATCTTGATAATATTGGATCATCCAGTTCATTAACATGCTATATCTCTTTATTATCAAGGTCTTCTTCAATTCCTCTTGGCACTGTTTTATTATTTGTTTATTTGCACATCTTAAGTTCAACTTACTCTTAAGTATTTTATGTTTTTAAATGTTAGTGTTAATAGTGTAGTTTCTAAATCCATTTTCCATTTGTTCATTGCTAGCATATAGAAATACAATTCATTTTTGTTTATTGATTTTGTACATTGTGGCATCATCAAACTGTCATATTATTTCTAGTAGTTTTTGAGTAGATTTTCTATGTATACAGTAATGTCATCTTAAAATAATGACAGTTTAGTCTAATTGTGTATTATGTATGCCTTTGGTTTCTTTTTTCTTGCATTATTGGACTGACCAGCATCTTCCATGGAACATTAAATGGAAATGGTGAGAAGGGAATTTAAGAAGAAAGCACTTAAACTTTACCGTTAGCTCTAGGTTTTTCATAGATTCCCTGTATTAGATTGAAAAGTTTCTCTTCTACTCTTGGTTTGCTAAGTCTTTTTAATGAACTGTGTTGAATTCTATAAAATGCTTTTTAACAGTCTAATAAAATGATCATATGATTCCTCTACTTTATTCCCATTAATATGGTGATATAGACTGATTGACTTTTGTGTGTTAAATTAACTACATTTCTGGGATAAATCCTACTTGGTCATGAGTTATTATACTTTTTATATAGTGTCAAATTCAACTTAGCAACATTTTTTAGGGTTTTCATCATAGGTCTTGAATATGACTATCTTGGTATAAGATACAGCCAAGTTGAGAAATTCTTTTAAACTCCTTTTGTTTCTGTTGGTGAGTTAATTGAACATTATTTATTTTAATGAATATAAAAATTCTTTGTGCATGAGATATTTTTTAATTCATATCTAATTATTTTTAAAATTACTAATAACAACTGGGATATTTGTTGGGAGCCAACATTCTCTTTTCACTGGAATTAAAGAGGTTTTAATTTTTATTTGTAACTTTTTCCTTAGTATTACTATTCCATAAAAGACATTTCTGTTGGAGGAATGTGTATTTGTTATGGTCATGCCAGTAGTTGCCCATGGGATGAAACTACAAAGGTAACTTCTAGTATTTCACATTTTGCTTAAATATTAAAATAGAAATTATAGCTATAATGTTTGTATTGTGCTTTTCTCACTCAAGGCAAATGCTGAAAGGTATAAAATTACATTGCAAAAATAATTTCTGATAATTGGTTTCTCTCTCTCTTTTGGTTAGGTCACTATAAACTTTCCATTTTTTTCAATAATTTAATTATGCTTTTACTTTGGAGAATATATTTCTAATTAGATAGTTATGATTTTTTGGTAAAGTATACATAATATAAAATTTACCACTTTATTCATTTTAAAGTGTACAATTCAATGATCTTAGGAATTTTGAAGCTCTTCTTCTGTGAGGCAGGCATATGAAAAGTATGTGCTGTTATTATGTTTACATTTTTATAAAGGAAGGATTCCCCTCCTCCCATTTTCTCCCTCTTCCATTTTTGTGGTACTAAAATAAAGTTTATATGTTTTAACAAAACATTCAGTGAATAAGATGATATCCTCTCTTCTTATTTTAAACAACTTAAATGAAGTTACTCCTTATTTTTTCCAATCTTTGTTTTTTTTAAAAAACAACATATATGTGTGAGAGAAACATGGATGGGTTTCCTCTCACATGCCCCCAACTGGGGACCTCTCTGGCAACCCAGGAATGTGCCCTGACTGGGAATCGAACTGGCAGCCTTTGGATTCACAGGCTGCAGCTCAGTCCACTGAGACACATCAGCTAGGGTCCAGTCTGTGTTTTAATTTAACTCTAAGTAAGTCTACTTTCTTATTGATGCTGAAAATATGTAGATGAATCTCAAGAAGGTTATCAATGGGAGCTTTTAAACCCTTAAAGTCGGTGTCTCTGTTCTGAAAAGCTTTTGTTGATTAACCCATATTTTAGTTTTGCTTTATTCCTCCTCACTTTTTGTTTATAACCAGGTTATATGGAAATATTTTGTTCTAAAATTAAATACCAGTTTGCTTTGGTATAGCCATATATCCTCAATTGTAAAGTCTTGCTATATATTTGACTGTGAAAGATTCCTCTTAAACTAAAATTAAGAAAAATATAAATTAAAATTAAGAAAAATAGGTTACTTTTCAGATGCAATTTTGTATCCCTGTTGTCTAGAAATTACAGTGTCAATGTGAACATAACACCTGTGGAGAGAGCTGTAGTAGGTGTTGTCCTGGGTACCATCAGCAGCCCTGGAGGCCTGGGACCATTTCCTCTGGTAACATATGTGAACGTAAGTCCTCTAAGAACTGGAAGAATGTAGAGATTTTTCCCCTTTTAGTATGCTTAAGTTTATGGTGACTTAACAATATTTGTAATTAATCAATACCTTTTTCTTAGGTATTTAAGTAGTTCCCAAAACTGCAAATTGCTTTAATAAAATTCAAACTATTGAGACCTAAAAGTATGTTTATGGATTTGATATTTTATCTGAGATTCCCTTTCCCATAGATTAATGTATCCTTTATTAATTTAGATTTAACTTTTAAATAGGCAACACATTAAAAAGATTCTAACATCTAATAATACATAAAAGTACATAATAAAAGCATTACTTCATCCCTATCTCCATCCTTTCCTAAAAATTTTATGTGAATAAATCATATACTGACATATTCCCAAACCTCACAGTTTATACACAAAACCTGACATACTATGAGTATCAATCTATTCATTGCTTTTATACTTAACAATACATTTTGAAAGAAAAATCTTTCCATATTAGCAATATAAAATGCTGTTTTTAAACACAATAGCATTGAATTCCATTGTATGAATGTAACAATTAAAATAGCTACCCATTAATGGGCATTTTGGTTGTTACCAGTCTTTTGTTAACATAAGCAATCGTGCAATGATTAACCCTGTATATGCCATTGAGAAATGTGCAAGGACTTCTGCAAGATATAATCCCAGGAGATAGATTGATGGGTCAAATGACAATGCACATTTGTAATTCTGATAGCTATTTCCAATTGCCATCCATAAGACTGCCCATATTCCCATTAAAATAGTTTATTCTATAATTTTAAGTTAATTTATAATCAAAGAAACTTAACCTAGGAAGGGAAGTGTTTTCTTTATATAGGACAAACTATACATATTAATTGATACGTTAAAATATTCTTCTAGAATGTAATTGCCACAATAAAGCGAAAGACTGTTACTATGATGAAAGTGTTGCAAATCAGAAGAAAAGTTTGAATATTGCTGGACAGTACCAAGGAGGAGGGGTTTGCATAAATTGCCTACAGAACACCATGGGAATCAATTGTGAAACTTGTATCGATGGATATTATAGACCACACAAAGTAAGAGTGTTTCTTTGCCATAGCTGAGCTTCATTGTCTTCCTGAAGTGGAAAAGAGACTTTGCCAAATGTCAACCTCACTGTTAGAGACTCATTTCCTTTTGTAATATTTTATTTATATTTTTATTATGCCAATAGTATTTTCCAGATATTATTTTTCTACTCTATCTGTCCTGTATTTTTGCTTAGATTAGGATGTCTACTCATTGTTATTTAACATGAATTTGGGGGCCCCTTGGCTGTATAATCTCTGAGTTTTGTAGTATAGTTAATACAGAGTCATCCAGAAACTAAAACAGCTGTATCTTGACCATAGGAAGTACTCAGTCATTCGTCAATTGACTTGACATGCAATTGTCACATGAATCCCTGTGGTTGTCTGGTGGTAGGTGACCAGATACGTATACTCGTATAAGTGATGCTTAAATATGGCTCTGATAGCAGAGTGACACTTTGCTAATGAAACTAGCTGCTGTCACCATCCAAAAGATATTTGGGGCTTTCTAGCTCAAGTTCACCTTATCTTCCTGAGACTTACATTTCCTGAGTACACAAACCATTGTAATAGTCACATCCTGGATAAAAAGTCAATATCTTGTCATTGGTATTATTGTTAATATTATTGCTATTATTTCTAGTAAGATTATCCAGGACAACCTCTTCCTTTCAGGTGTCTCCTTATGAAGACAACCCTTGCCACCCCTGTGACTGTGACCCTTTGGGGTCCCTTAGTACTGTCTGTATTAAAGATGATATCCATTCTGACTTACACAAGGGTAAGTCAAGCTTGTAATTGATTTCCTTTCCTTTCTTTTCTTTTTTCTTTTTCTGTGTGTGTGTGTGTGTGTGTGTGTGTGTGTAAGATTTGTACCTAGTGGAACAATTACGAGTGCATAGTGATTTGGTGCTATGATTTGCTATTGATTCTTTTGTTTGTCATTTATTAAGTAACTACTATGTGTCAGGCAGTTTTCTAGGACCTAGGAATACATACGTGAACATGATCAAAGTTTCTGCTCACAGGCAAACTTGAAACAAACATGTGTGTGTGTGATATAAGGACCATGGGCATAAAGCAAAGTTAGGAATCATGATTGAAGTGAGATGGAGCGCAGAGATGGCAATGCTGGGGTGATGAGGTTAATTGAGCATTTGATGAAAGTGAAATAAGGCTTATTTAAAGTCATATGTGAAACACAGTAAGTAGCAATCACTTTATTTAGCTCTTAGAAGACACAGGGCTTTTGTGTACACCTCATCTCACAAAGCAAGCAAACCCTCCAGTTAACTTTGTAAATGTTAGTGTTCTTTTTGTTTAAAAACTGGCCCATGGACTTACAAATACTTAAGTACCCTAACTTAAGTTCACCTGTTCCAAGACTTCCTAGATCCCATCAAATTCTCAGTCACTAGCAGTTAAGATGGTTATTGACCAGGAGGTAACTATGGGGCCCCCTGGGAATGTAGAGGGTAAATTACACGTTTGAATTGATTCTTAACTGCCACTGTTAATGAGAGATGATGACAGTGATAATGGCAATGACCTTTGATTGGGGTCATTTAAAAATATATGTATCATTTTAACTTTCAATCATAGCAGATAGAAATCATTGAGCCCATTTTACAGGCAAGGAAACTATGTCAGAGCAGTTAAGAAACTATGTCAGAGTTGTTGGCTGAGGTTATACGACCAGAGAGCTTCAGAGCTGACATTAAAGCAAGGATAGTGCTTCTTGCCCTTTACCATTAGCCTCTGTGCTGTCAACGTAAAAACAAAACAAAACAAACAAACAAAAAAAACATTCAAACCCGTAGAGAATTTTGTGAATTTATTTGAGCCAAACTGCCAACAATGGCTGGGAAGCAAAACCTCAATGAGCTGAGGTAATGCTCTGGAGAATGGCAGTTTTGCACCTTATTTTATACATCACAATCAAAAGAGGAGGTGAGTTGTAACTGAGTTACCTTGAAATCCATTGGTGATAGATTAGGAAGGCAGAAGGAAGCAAAGCACAGAAACTTCTGGAATTAGATAAAAAGTAAAATGATAGACATATCTTTTACATAGGTGGGTACAGGATAGTAACAGTCGATAATTAATATGATAACAATAACAAGGAGGGGATTTGTGGTCTCCCTGTGGTGCAGTGCTTGTGCTTTGAGGAAGGGGTGAGGGGGAATTCGACATTCCAGAGATATGTTATCTTAGATTCCAAAGACAACAGACAGGCTCAATTAAGGTAAAGAATGACCTTTGTTAGGGAAAAATACCAGCCAGGACATGACTACCTGCGATGAACTGCTTTCAGTTAGAAAGTTTTAATTTCAGACCATCCCATGTGGTTACTTTAGGTCTCTGAGGCTGTAAGGCTATCAGCCAGGCCTCCCCTGAGCCTGTCAAGTTTTCCATGTGGCCCCTTTCTTCCACAGTGCTTAAAAACAAACAACTCCTCCAAACCCCCAAACTTTATATTGTGCCATAATTCACTGCCATACACCCATTTAAAGTGTTTTTGGCACATTCATGGGTACAACTATCACCACAATCTAATATTGGTGCATTTTCATCACCCCATAAAGACACCCTTACCCATTGGTAGTCACTCCCTATTTCCCTCCACCCTAGGCACCACTGATCTACTTCCCTCTATAGATTTGCTTATTATGAACATTTCATATAAATAGAATCATACAATTTGTAGTCTTTTGTGACTGGCTTCTTTCACTTTAGCCTACTACTTTCAAGGTTCATCCACATTGCAGCATGAACCAGTTCTTCAAGTCTTTTTTAAAATTTCTGAATGATAAATATTTCATTGTATGTATATATCACATTTTATATATACATTCATCAGTTGATGGACATTTGGGTAGTTTAGACTTTTTGGTTTTTATGAATATTGCTGCTTCAAACATTCACATACAATGGTTTGGTGGATGTATGTTTCCATTTTCCTTGGGGAAATACATAGGAGTAGAATCACTGGATCATATGGTAACTGTATGCTTAACATTTAAAAAAGTGCCCAGTAGTTTTCCAAAGCTGCTGCACCATTTTACCTTCCCACCAGCCTCTGTGCTTTCATCTCTGTTTTTTTTTTTCTTTAACCCAGGGGTTGACAAACTGTGGTCCATAGAGCATATCTTACGCAGCCTGTTTTGGTAAATAAACTTTGATTGGGAGAGAGCTATGCCCATCAGTTTATGTATTATCTATGGCCATTTTTAAGCAATAGTGGCAGAGCTGAGTCCAAAAAGCCCCAAATCTTCACTCTTGTCCTTCACAAATATAGTTTCTTGACCTCTGCTTTAAACATCTTTTACCTTCTTGCTGGATCATTGCTGTTCCTTTCTTCCCAGAGAAATGGCCAGGTCAATGTCCATGCAAGGAAGGTTACACAGGAGAAAGATGTGATCATTGCCAGTTTGGCTATAAGGGTTACCCAGCTTGTGTCCTCTGTGACTGTGGTCCAGCTGGCAGCCTGAATGAGGACCCATGCTCGGAGCCTTGTCTCTGTAAGGTATGTGTGATGGTTAAAGCTGGCCCTGACTTCCCTTTGAGGTTTCTTGAAAAAGGAAAACATTCCATTGGCTCAGATGATCAGCTCCTGAGCAAAGCCAACAAGGTTTAAGCACAACTACTTTTCTTCACACCTTCCTGAGAAGCATGACCTTATGTCATAGCAAGTTGGCCACAGTATATGTCCTTGGACTTAGGTGGGCACCTTGTTTTCTTTTCAGTGCCTTTTAGGCAATGGCCATATATTTCAGAGGTATTTCTCTTACTTCCTGGGTGAAACCAAATACTGCATATCTTAGGCCTTGACTATTAACTTTTATATGACATTTGTTTTTAGCATTATGTTTGCAGAAGAACCAGGAAACACTAAATTTCTAAGAATATTAATTAAAGGCAGATAGCTTTATTTGGCTATCTGCAATTGATAACCATTTCCCTGGTAAGTATAAGGACTTCCAATTATATTTTATGTGCTACTCCCATGTAAGCAGAGTCTTAGGAACATGTAACATGTCTGAAAATAATCTTGAGCATTTATAAATAAGACAAAAAATGATATAGACCTCTTCAGAATTTAAAACATTTGAAAGATCAGCAAAGATGGAAGATTTAAAACAAAACAATATAAAAAATCCACCTAAATATAATGACCTGGCCCTAAGATCCTTAGCCTCATTCTTGACTACAAAAGGATATGACAAGTATTTCAAACTGTTAGTTCTGGAAATATTGATATGTGGCTTCACATTTAGTCTGAGCATCTTTTTATTTACATGTTTTTCTGAATCACCAAACACCTTTCTTTAAAATATCATATTAATCATATTTTCATTCTGTCTACCTACTAGTTTCAAAAGCTAACCTTTTACTCTAACTTGCAGGAAAATGTTGAGGGGAAAAATTGTGATCACTGCAAGCCAGGATTTTATAACTTGAAGGAAAGAAACCCCGAGGGCTGCTCTGAGTGTTTCTGCTTTGGCGTTTCCGATGTCTGCGACAGTCTTTCCTGGCCCATCAGTCAGGTGCGGGCACCTTCCAGGAGCCAGGACCTAATAAAGCACACCCCATAAATGAGCAATCTAGAAGTTGAGTTTTGAAGCCACAGGCTAATTTTTCCCTGTAATGCCACTCTCATTCATTTGGAATGACTGTGGGCATGAATCAAAGGCACCCCCCACCAACACCACTAATGTGTTGCTCTAGTTTCTTTCTAGGTTGTGTGTTTGCCCCACATACATTTCCCTAACAATAGAGATTACAGTATTATATATAGAACACAACATGTTTAGATGTATTCTGTGGGGAAATGCACTGAGTTGGGATCAGATCTCCACACAGGTCTCAGGCCAGGAAGCACACCAGGATATGGGTACAATGCAGAATTTTCTAGCTCAAAGAAGCTGGAGAGGGAGGGAATAGCAGCAGGTGGCACAAGGATTAGGAGGGCAGGGAAGGGATCCTCAGTTGTTTTGGGAATGAGGAATTCTGGGGGAATTAATACAAGGAGGGGTGCCAAATGGTGACTAGCAGGGACAAAGTGTGCTGGCTAGAGGAGAGGGAGGAGCTTCAGGATGGAGGACTTACCCATGGTAACCACCTTTTTTCCCTGTGCCCCATCTCTGGAGACCTGTATTCAGCATCACATATGGATGGGGGTGCTATGCACTGAATCTCCTTTCCCTCCCTCTTCACCTGCCCTCAGGATGGTGAGGAGTGGGGTAGCCTGGGGGAGGGAGGGGAAACTCTGAGAAATACTTGAGAATGGAGGTGAGTTATTATCTGTGATCACTTGTCATCTCTATGTAGGTGACAAATTGGGAGGATAGAATCTAGAAGCTATTTTATACACTTTTCAGCATCTGGCTAAAAAGTAAGGGGCAACAACGAAGAAGTCATAGTTAGCAAATTACATTTTGTTCAATACATTTTTTAAGTTCTTTGATATTTTTTTAATCTAAAAAGTATGTCTGTGATCTTCATAACTTTGGTCACCTATTTGCTTATACTAGGTCTGAATTTGGGGATGTGTAGCTCATTCTCAGGTTTTCTGATCCTTTGATAAGTAAAAGGGTCACAGGTCCTGAAGTTCTTTGGGCACTGTGTGTTAACTGTATCCCTAGAAAACTGTATCTCTTCATTGTGAACATATTAACTCTAGCCTGGGTGAAATCTAAAGTGATTTCTACTTCAAATTCTAAAATTCTTGGATTCTTTTTTTAAGGTGAAGGATATGTCCAGGTGGCTGGTCACCGACTTGATCAGTCCAAATAAGATCCCATCTCAGCAAGATGCACTGGGTGGACGTCATCAAATCAGCATCAACAACACAGCAGTCATGCAGTGGCTGACTTCCAAATATTACTGGTCAGCCCCAGAGGCCTATCTCGGGAATAAGGTAGTTCTGTTGACAGTGTCTTAGACAGAGATCTCAGAGCCCATTAAGAAAGAACTTCTGTTGGCATTTTAAGTAGTCTTGTTGGTTACTTGAGTATTTGACAGAAAATCATATAGCATTTACCTACACCTTGTTTGACTTTTTGTTTGCTCATGAAAACAGCAACTTTGTTCTTCTTCACCCCTTGATAGGCAAATCATAGGCAGTCTGTTGTATGAAGTCTTGTTCCTCCCCTGAGACAGATATTCTACTTTCCTCTGGGTCACTGGGCCTTAGTGAAGTGTCAATCACACTTCTGTTTGTTTAGTTAGCTGTGTGCTAATCCTAGCTGGTTTATAGAAGACACTTGAAACAATTGTGCACAGGGACTGTGGCACTGCCCCCATTTCTTTATCATGGTGTCTGTGGCTGACATAAAGTTCCCATCTAAGAAGAGATAGAATCCTTTCCTTAAAAAAAAAAAAGAGAGAAGAAGATTTTACTTATGAGAGAGGGGAAGGGAGGGATAAAGAGAGGGATAAAAACATTGATCAGTTGCCTCTCACATGCCTCCAGTTGGGGACCTGGCCTGCAACCAAGGCATGTGCCCTGACTGAGAATGAAACTGGTGACTTTCCGTACATAGGGTGGTGTTCTAGCCACACCAACCAGGGCAGAATCCTTTCCATTTTAAGAAAATGCTAAAGGGTGACTCTACAAAGTGGAGAGTTAGCTAATATGATTTAACCTTTACCTTTCATGACTTAGTCCCTTTCCCCCCAGTTATAACACTGCTCTCCAGATTCTGATTAATCTGAAAATGTAGTCAGTGGAATCTCTCTCAATAATGATAGCTCTCTGCTCATCTCTCCCATGAGTTTGGTTTGTTTTAATGTAATGGTATGTTTTTATAATAGTGTGAGTTTTGTAGCTTGGGAAATTTCTAGTTAATTTGATGATTATATTTTAATTTTACAGGTCATTTATATATGTTTAAGTAGTGTCTATTTTTGAAAATAGTTATTTTTCCCATCAAGTTATAATCATAGAAGATGTTTTCTATTTATAATGTTTTCATATCACCAAAGCTCAATAGTTTTGTGGTTTTTATTTTTTATTTTTGAATGTTTTTGGTTTGTTTTTTCTCTTGAAATCACCGAATTTTATGGTATAAAGATTGGATTGTGAACATTTCATTGTTGTAACATACTTGAAAAAAAATAAAGACTATTTTGCATCAGAGCATATTTGATCAGGAAGAAAAACCCTTAGTTCTTTCTTTAGCTGATCAAACATGTTTTTTATTATTCTCTTACAAACAGAGAAATGAAATAAAAATTTTGAGATTGTAGCTGTGGACCAAACTCCCCACCCTCTAGAGTATTTAAGTGAAGTAAATGTCTATTTTTATATGATTAGCAGATGTTTATAGTAATTTACCTTGGGGCCTCAAAAGAGTACAAAGTATTCATGTAATATGCTTTCTTTTTACTGCCTTTAATGCAAACGTCCTTACACTTCATGGCCACTCAGACACCTCACAGTCCGGTTGTTTCCAGATGGCTCTAACAACCACGTCCTCTTGCTGAGGGGCTGGATCCTGTCCCCCCTTGGTGCTCACCCCCACTTAAACTTTCCAGCTGACGGCGTTTGGTGGATTCCTGAAGTATACGGTGTCTTATGATATTCCCATGGAGACAGTGGACAGTGACCTCATGTCTCATGCTGATGTTATTATTAAGGTAATGGCTTTTACATTGCTTTGCTATGGAGCTGCAGAGCTCAGAGGGGTGACAGTGCCATGGCACAAAGTGGCTAAGCGAGGCTGTAGTAGCAAGGAGCTTATGGTCAAGTAGCCATTTAGCAGGGATTTGCCTCCTCTGTACAGCAAGAGACCGAGGGTGAGAATTCTACCTTTGGGCCCATTTCTGGCATTGCCACAGGGAAGCACCTGTCACTCTTCCCTTGATCCCTACACTGGCTCATCTTGTCACATTTTAAAGGAAGATGAGTTTTTGCTCTGACATTGGAACTACCTTTTTGGCCCTTTAAGTCCCCCTACTCCTCCTGCCACATTGCCTCCCCACATGAATGGTTAGGCAGCAGTGCCTAATGTGGGGACAGGAGATGCATTACCATTTTTGTCCTTAGTCTTCACCCCTCCTGTCCCTTGTCCCTTTATCCTCACCCGTTCTCTTCTCCGTCACAAAAAGACCCAGATCGGCCTCACCCAGAAGGATTCCCAGAGCAGTAAGAAACCGTTTCAGGATCCTTTTTTTAAGTTTTATTTTATTTTTTTGCATATATATTTTTTTAATATGCTTTATTGATTATGCTGTTACAGTTATCCCAATTTCTTTTCCCTTTGTTCCCCTCCACCCAGTGACATCCCTCCCTCCAGTGGTCCGCCCTCCCTTAGGTCCATGCCCATTGGTTGTGCATATAGTTCCTCTCTACATCTTCCTATCTACTCCACTCCCTCCTACTATGCTTCCTAATTCCTGCACCATCTCCCTCCCTTTCCCCCCTTCCCCCTCCCTGATGACCTCCCCCCATAATGTTCTCCATACCTATAATTCTTGGCACACTCTCATTGCCTACTTAGTTTGCCTTTGTTTCAATTCCCTACCTGCTCTTGTTGATTGTTCTGATACAGCTTTTATTTTAATGTTCATAGTTTTGATCCTTTCTCTTAAATAAGTCCCTTTAACACCTTATATGACAGTGGTGTGGATCCGATGAACTCCTCCAGTTTTACTTTGTCCTGGAAGCACTTTCTCTGCCCTTCTATTCTGATTGACAGCTTCACTGGATAGAGTATTCGTGGTTGTAGGTTTTTGCTTTGCATTACTTTGAATATTTCTTGCCAGTCCCTTCTTGCCTGCAGAGTTTCTTTTGAGAAATCAGCTGACAGTCTTATTGGGACGCCTTTGTATGTAATTCTCTTCTTCTCTCTTGCTGCTTTTAAGATTCTCTCTTTAGCCTTAATTTTTGACATTTTGATTATAATGTGTCTTGGTGTGGTTCCCCCTGGGTCCAGTTGTTTTGGAACTCTGTGCTTCCTGGATCTGTAAGTCTATTTCCTTCCCCAAATTAGGGAAGTTCTGCTTCATTATTTTTTCACATAATTTTTCAATTTCTAGTTCTTCTTCACCTTCTGGCAACCCTATGATTTGGATGTTGGCCCGCTTATAGTTATCCAATAAGTTTCTGAGCCTCTCCTCATTTTCCTCACTTCTTGTTTCCTCTTTCTGCACTGGTTGACTGTTTGTTCCTTCCCTATGTTCTAATTTGTTGATTTGATTCCTGGTTTTCTTGCCTTCACCACTAGTTTTGTATGTGTTTTTGTTCATTTAAGCAGGACTAGCCTTCATTCCTTCCCTGTCTTGTTTAAGATCTGCTGTTAGGTCTGTAAGCGCTTTTATAAGCAAAGCTCTGAACTGTGCCTCAGAAAGATTTTCTATCTGCTGCTTCATTAGATTAGAAATTTGCTGTCTTGGTCAGCTGCGTCACTGAGATCTCTATCATGATCTGCGCCATCCTGAACAGTTTTGTGTTAACCTTTGGTTCCAGGGCAGGGCTGTCACACCTCTTATGCTTAGGGGGGGTGGGGTGGGGTGGGGAGCCCTGTGCATTCATCACAACTGGGTGTTTTCTGCAGGGGTGGGGGTCCAAGATGAGTTCCTGCCGTTCACTCTCCTCTGAGAGACCGGGAGCCTCCTCCTCTGTCCCCACCCCCACCAGGCCTCACAGTCCAAGGCAATGGGGGTCTGCCTTCCCTGGCTTTGGAATTGCAAGCTGACGGGTCTGGTCTGCAGCTGGGTGTGCTCCCCAGGAACTTCTCCCCTCCCCTTAAATACTGGTGTCTGTGTTTACCGCTGTCCTGCTGCCGTCGTTGCTGCTGTCGCAGACAGAACAGCTTGACCTCTCCTCCTTGGCTTCGCCCCTCCTACCTGTCCGGATGAGCACCACTTCTTATAACTTCATATGTTGGACTTCCATTTATTTTCTGGAACTTCTGGTTATTGCTGGTTTTGCGGTAGTTGTATTTCTTCTTAGTTGTGGAAGGAGATGGGGTTGTTACTCTAGGCCTCTGTCTTGGCCGGAAGTCTCCTGTGTTTGTTTGCTTCCCTGTCCCAGGGAGAGCTGTTGCTCCTACTGCATTGTAAGGGGCAGAGCCTTAGGTATTCGTCAGTAACAGGCGACCTGTTTCACCACGTTGTGGCACTGTATGCGGGGGAGGGGTCTGAGAAGGAACAATGCCTCTTGCCCAGCAATGTCCCTTTTCCAGGCACCTCTCCCACTTCTGCAATGGAGTGGCGCCCCTCTAGCTACTGCCCTGGCTGTCGTTTCCAGAGTGGGTGGGTCTGCGAATGTTCTAGGTCCATGGGGGCCCTTTAAAGAAGCGTACTCTGCTGAGACCAGCAGTTTCTACCTCTGTCTCAACCCCCACTGGTTTGCACAGTCAAAAGCAATGAGGCTTGATTTTCCCCGGAGCTGGGACAGTGACCTGCTCTGCTGAGGAGCTGGGAATGGTCCCCAGGTGTCCCTCTTGACTTTTTAAAACATGTAACTGTACTTTCCGCCGGCCTGTTGCTGTTGCCGCTGCTGCCACCAGCACACTGTGTCCTCTCCACCTGGATTCCGCCCCTCCTACCTGTCTGGATGAGTATTTCTTCTTTATATCCTTGTTTGCTGGACTTCCATGCACTTTGATTTTCTGGAACTTCTGGTTGTTTCTAGTTTTCTTTTTTTTTTTTTTAATTTTATTTTTTGGTTATTCAATTACAGTTGTCCCATTTTTCTCCCCATTGCTCCCCCCTCCCAGCCCATCCCTTCTCCCACAATTGTATCCCTCCTCGTTGTCCATGTCCATGAGTCATTCATATACATTCCTTGACTATACCCTTTCCTTACTTATCCCCCTTCTCTCCCTCCCCCCTCCCCCTTACTGACTACTATTCTAGTCTGGTTGTTTCTAGTTTTGAGGTAGTTGTATTCCTTCTTAGTTGTGGAGGGAGATGCAGCATGTCTGTCTACGCCTCCATCTTGGCCGGAAATCCTTTCAGGTTCTTGTCTGCAGTCTCTGCACACCTCTCCTGTCCTCTGATGTCCTGTCTCTCCACCTCAACCTGCTGCAACTGGAAACTACACTACAAGCTAGACACACATTTTGTTGACAGCCATTTTAAATTTTTAACAGGAAATTTAACAGCAATTTTATGAAAAGCTAGAGGTATATTTATTTTTACTGCTTTTGTTCTTCAGCTTAAGATTGGTTGCTTTGAAGAAAACTGAGAAAATGCATGATTTCGGTTCTTTTCTGAGGTCCCAGCAAAGGACATGGCTTTTAGATTTATTATTCAAATTTCTCTGAGAAGAATACAATGAAATATCTCTGATTGTTCTGGACCAAGACTTACAGACCCCATTATACAAGAACATACACACAAATGAAAAGCTATGTTGCTAAATACGGAATTTGCTTTCATTTTTTATCATAAAACTGAATTACAAATACATCTCCTCTTGTTTTAAAATGCTAGGGAAATGGACTCACTTTAAGCACCCAAGCTGAGGGACTGCCATTGCAGCCGTACGAAGAGTACTTTCACGTGGTTAGACTTGTGCCTGAGAACTTCCAAGATTTTAATAACAAGAGGGAGATAGATAGAGATCAGCTGATGACCGTCCTTGCCAACGTGACACATCTCTTGATCAGAGCCAACTACAATTCTGCAAAAATGGCTCTTTACAGGTGTGTATTGAAAAGGAGGGAAGACTTATGGTTAGCGTACTTCACTCTTGTCATTGTTTATTATTATATATTTTAAGCTTAATATATTTTACTCAATTATTTTAAGGACACAGCTAGTAGAACTGGCAGCTGTAACGTTACTATTATTACTATAATTTTATTGAAGATGTAAGTTGTTTATGACAAATGTATCTAGGAGGGGAGAGAGCTGATATCAGGATCAGAAACTTTCAGGGTGGTTTTCTGAGAAATGCCTAGTGAGTTAACAGTTGTCTGGACAACAGTGCATCTGGTTTTTACCCTCCTGATGTTAATGCTCTTAAATTTTACATTCTATTTAAGCTAATGTGTCTATCCTTAGTAATTTTATTACTTTGAGAATATCCATTTCTGGCAATGCTAGGCTAAGCATAAACATCAGATGCAGCTAAAACAAATGTAGACTTACACGTTTGAGGACAATTTCTCTGCATTAGAGATGAGATAATTGAATGGATTAATTTTTTGGAAGTGCTTCAACTTGGAATGGGTGACTAGACTTTTCCACGGCCATCTTTAGGTAGCAGCATGTCTTTGCAGCAAATGTTGGAGGCATTTCCAGGGAATAATGACAGCTTCAGAAAGTGTATTGTGAAAATGTTTCGTTACTTAATAACAAAAACATCACATCATTGTTTTGTTTGAGTTTGTCTTTTTTAAGAATTTGTCTTCATTTTATATATCACTCGTGAGTAAGTCATACAATGACCTGTCTCGAAATGTAGGTTGAATTCTGTCTCTCTGGACACAGCTAGTCCTAACGTCATAGACCTGGCACTGGCTACTGAGGTGGAGCACTGTGAATGTCCCCAAGGCTATGCAGGGATCTCCTGTGAGGTAACACTCCTCTTGTCCCATCTTCTTCTTCTTCTTTTCTTTGTTACTGGGGAAAAAATGCATTGAAGGGGATGTAATAATGCATATTTGTATTTTAAATTTAGAAACCCAGTGTTTCTAAACTTTAGACTTTGGGGGACTGTAAGAATATTGGAAGCCACATGGTTTAAAGAAATATGATTCCTCTGCCAGGGGCACTCTTCTGAGCTCTTTCCGCATGTTACCTCATTTAATCCTGATCTTCAGATTAAGAAGCTGAGGCGCAAAGGTCACATGGCTAGGAAGTGGTCAAATCAGAATTTGAACCTCATCCGTCTGTTAAGCACCATATGATCTTGCCTCCCATTGTTTATGACTGACTATGATTATGAACATTAGTCACTGGTTGTGATTTGTTGACAATCAATCTTTCAAAGTGAGATCATTTAACCCTTAATTGTTTTATGAATATTAATGATAAATTTTGCAATTAGTAAAGTTGACCTAATTCTTCATGAAGTGACTATTTAACTAAATATTTCTATTTAAATATTTTCAGGATCCTTTTTTTAGGCAATGAACTTTTATATAGATCTCAAACATTTATTTTTAGGCTCAGCAAATATTTGTAGGTCCTAATCATTGAGTGCATAATGCTTAATGGATAAACAATTCTAACGCTACCTCATGGCTTGTGGCATATGGGAATAGGTGAGCCTACATCCTGCAGGCAGGTAGAATCATGGAGGTAGAAACCTGGGCCAGCTCCATCAAGTCCTGGGCTTTGGAGGAAAATTTTTGATGTACAGGGGATGATGACTCAAATAAAAACTAGAAACTTAAGAATTTTTGGTAGCACTCTAGCCAGCACACAGAGCTCCAGGCAGCTACACCCATCTGCAGACAAGGGGAGCAGGGCTGTGTAGATGCGTTAAGGAACTTTCCCGAGGTCAGTGTGAATGAATGCATTTAGATATTACCTGTAGAATGAAAAAACTCCTTAAGGATTCTTATAATAATAAAAACAAATCCACACCCCCTCCTACTAAGCCCCTGTGGGCATGTGCTGGCCTCCAAATTAATCATTCTCCAGTCTACCCTCTTGACATGTCTGCCACCTGCTGTAGTCCTGGGAAGGCTGTGGACATGGGTCCTGAAAGTACTCACACCTGGCTTTGAATCACGCCACGGGCACAGTGGGCACATTATATAACTGCCCCGTGTTCCAGATTCCATATCTATGAAATAGAGGCAATATTTCTCAGGGTTGATACGAGGACTAAATTAATTTCTATGACTGGAGTTGCTCTCTGTTCCTCGTAGGCAGGGAGTGGCATCCTCGAATGCCCATATTGCCTGTCTAGCACTCAGACCCCCAAAAGCACACCTATACTGTTTGCTCAGTTAAACGGATGCAGTTTGACTCAGACTTGCATTTGAACACTTCAGTATCAACATTTAATGACTTTTAAGCAAAAGAAAACAAAATTAAGTTGAGAGGAAAAATCCTCCAATTGAAACACTGTTAAATGGCTGTGTGTTGTGACATGATTTCAAAGAATATTGCAGTGGAGTACAATGAAAGTGTATGCTGACTTATTACATTTTTGTGCACATGTTTCTACCGTTAAAAAGAAATAAGGGCAATGGGGTGAGGATTGACTGTGGGAGAAGGGGTAGGCAAGGTGAGGGGGGAGCAATGGGGGAAAAACAGGACAACTATAATGGAAAATAAATAAATCAATCAAAAATTAGAAAAAAAAGAAATAAGGAACTGGAATACTGTGATGGTTACACAACTTGGTAGATTTACTGAAAAGTCTTTAAATGGTACTCTTAAAATGGGTGTATTTTATGAAGGCATGTGAATGATGTCTTGATAAATATTTTGGGGGAAAGTAAGAAAAAAGAAAAGAAATTAGTTTCTCTATTCATGGAAAACTGAGCAGTCTGTGTTTCTAATGTATTGGGAAGATGATGTGCATCATGGGCAAAGTTGCCTTCAGCAGCATGGTTGTTGGCTTTCTTTTGCAGTCCTGCCTCTCTGGCTATTACCGTGTGGATGGAATACTCTTTGGAGGAATCTGTCAGCCCTGTGAATGCCATGGCCACACAGCTGAGTGTGATATTCATGGCGTTTGCTTCGTGAGTCTTACCCGAACCTCAAGTGTGCCCTCTACCCACCCCAAAGCCATCTGCCGTGCAGAAGTTTTTTTATTTTTATTTTTTAAATGATTCCTCCAGAGGAGAATATCTCTACCCTTGAAGACCCCAAAGGAAATCTGCAGATTTAAGTTCATGCTATAAAATATTTCCTGCTCCCTTTTTTTTGGATAAATTTATCCCTCCTTTTTTTGGATACATATGTACTTTGGTGTTAGTGAAAAAGGAATATATAACTTTATTATAGGTTTTTATTAAAACAATGAAAATTATTTACTTTGCAAGATTATAAAGCCATAAAAAGCCATGTAAAGTTAGAAAATGTTGCGCACCGATTAAATAAAAATGATCAGATATTTCAAATGCAAGTGAAGAATTTTTAAACATTATATTATAGTAGATCATGAAAGAATGACAAAACTAATAATCAGAATTCATTTGTACAATATATAATTCTTTATATTTGCTAGCTTCTATTAAGTCTTTAAACAAATTCTTCTTTCATGCAATATGAGCTGAAACAAAGCTTAACAAATATGTAATTAATCTTGAGAATGAACTTTGGGGCAGATACAGGGCAAGACTTGTTTTTTAACTTCAATCAGGAATTCTTTTAGGCTCCTATGCCTGGAAGCCAGGCCACACTCCTGAATTTTAGTGGATTTGCTCCTCATAGATGGAATGAATGCATATGTTAATTAGCTGAACCCCATTCATCCTACAGGGATCTGTTCATGCTCTTTCCAAAGAGATTGATTGAGTCACAGGGCTAGGGAAAATTAATTATCTGAACCATGGAGAAGATCTTGGCAAGATGCCAGGGACAGCTTTTTCTCTCCAGAGCCTAATTTTTCTTTATTCTGTAAGTAAAGCATTCATTTTGTTCTTTTGTTCATCTTTTTATTCTGTAAATAAAGCATCTAAAGAATTGCATGAAATGGTGGTTTGCACACAGACTCAGTAGGAGCACTTTCCTCAGGCGCATAACTTCCCACAGCTTGATGAGGTTGATGCGTTTTGAAATGTCTCTCCCTGTGCCATCAGGGTTTGCAAGGCAAGCCTTGTGGAGGCCTTTGCCAACATTTGGGGGCAGTCAGCAGGTGATGGTTGTACCACCAATGGCTCTAGCTACAGGCAGGCTAAAAGAGTATTTGCACAAGCTTCTATTAATATGTATTTACAAAAATATATATTCACATTAAAGTGGAAATGCTCAATACCAACTGCTCTAAAGCTTTAATCACAATAAATGATGATTTTTATAGTTTAACATTTTTTGAAATAATTTAAAATTTACAGAAGAGTTACAAAAATAGAGAGTTCCTATGTAAGCTTCACCCTTCTCCTAACACTCACAACTTGCATAAACATGGTAGTTATCAAAATGAAGAAATTAACACTGGCATAGCCTCATCAGCTAAACTACAGACTTCATTCAGATTTCACCAGTTTTTCCACTCATATCCCTTTTCCTTTGAAACTCGGGATCCCACATGGCAGCCACTGTTCTTGCCTCCTTCAATCTGTGATGGTTTCTAGTCTTTCCTTCTTTTTATGACTGTGGCACTTTTGAAGAGGGCTGGGCCTTCTATGACATGTCCCTCAGCTGTGGCTGGTCTGTTTTCTCATGAGTAGGTTGAGGTTATGCATTCTAAGCAGGTAGAGATGGAGGTGATGTGTCATCAGTGCCCCCTGTTTAGGGTTCATGATGTCACAGTCTCCTTCCTGGGCATGTTCGCCAGGGTCACTTGAATAAGGTGGTGTCTGCCAGAATTTTCCACTGTAATTTTCTTTTGTTAAATAATTAATGTTTGAAGAAGCAAAAATAATTCAAATTTAGATCAAGATTTAGGAATATTGAAACAGATAAGCTTCATTTATTTAACTGTTTTTTCCTTTTTTAAAAAGCTTTTAATTCTGCCTTTTGTAGAGCTGTGTGTAGCTATCTAGCTTCCAGAATTTAACTTTTTACTTACAGTTTATTAAAGTTTCCATTTTTTCTTAGTGCTTCTGTTCTTTTTTTCATAGGATTTTATTTTTTTAAGAGCAGTTTTAGGTTCACAGCAAAATAGGAAGGAACAGAGATTTTCCACATACATCCTGCCCCCATACATGTGCATTCTCCCCCATAGCAAGCATCCACCACCACAGTGGTACATTTGTACGATTGATGAACACACACTGACACATCATAATCACTCCAAGTCCATAGTTTACCTTAGCCCTTATTCTTTTCTCTGAGCTCTCTCTGCTCTTATCCCAAAGAGAAGCCAATTTCTTTGCCTTGTGAAGAGAGGAGCATAAAATGAAGTTGTGCATGTCCTGGGCCCTCGTGTTTTTCCTTTTCAATCAAGAGAAGATACTCCCCCCCATCCTCCTGGCCCCTGGTTGTTGAGCCTTCTGTCCTTCACACACCAGACCTACTAACAGAGGCAGTCACTGAGAAGGATGATGGCACACACCAAGAAAACATTGAAACTAACCTTTTGCAGGTTCTTAAAAAAAAAACCTACATGATAGTTTTTCCAAAGAGAAAGAAGACTCCATATGACCCTTTGAGCAAAAAGAACATATCACAGACATTTTGCAATTGTAAATAATCAAATATATTTTAACAAAACTAGTTATTTTGTGTAATACTTTCAGGCAACCATGTAACTGTTTATGATAATCAGTTGCATTTCTAACTGATTTTTATTATTTATCAAAACCAGGATTATAGAGGAATGGAGAGAAAAATGAGTATAAGATGTTGCTACCAAAATATCATCTGAGGACCAGCAGCATGGGTATCATCTGGGAGCGTGTTTGTTGCATAAATGCAGATTCTCAGGTCCCTCTCCAATCCGAATCAGAATCAATATTTAACCCAGGTGGTTTGTGTACACATTCAAGTTTAGAAGCTCTGGCCTAGGATAACCCTAAATGAAACTTGTGAAACCCCGGTACAAAAGGATATAACACAAGTTTCTATAGCCCCCACTTTAGTATATGGGAAAACTTTTATCAATCTCAGGAGTCATAGAAAAGTATTTAGATTGGAAACTGGACATATTTAAATTGTTAGATGGAGAATGTCCAACAGATGCTTGTAAAGTGAGCGGCTGTAAGAAAAGGGGTGTAAAAGGGAGTTGGAGCTGGGTGAACCAGAGGGGAGAGGCAATGAGAGGAAGGGACCCACAGGTGGGACTGGCATGGGCCAGTACAGGCAGGGGTGGGTAGGGGTCCTAGTAGGAAGCTCTGGATGGTACCAGCACAGGGGTGGGACCGACAGGGAGATCTGGGGAGGAAAGAATGTGCAGAACAGGTGCAGGTTTCCCTTGAGACACAAAACTGCCCAGGGAGGTGCTCAGCAGCCTCTGCAGCCAGTGCAGCCATCTCCTTTCTCCTGTGGACCTCCTATCCACCTAACTCAGGGTGGTTCACTTTCTAAGGAGATGTTTTCAATGAGGAAAATAAGCCTTTCATATTTATTCACCTGTTTCCCATTTCTGTTGCTCTTTGCTCCTTGATGTAAATCCAAATTTCATCTGGATCATATTTCTGCCACCTGAAGAACTGTATCAGCATTTCTCCAGTGCAAGTCTGATGGCCAACCACTTCTCTTCTCTTTTATTTATCTGAGAAAAGGCTTTATTTTACCCTCACTGTTGAAAATGTCTTTACAGATTTTTCTTTCAGTACTTGAAAGTTGTTCTGTTTGCTTATGGCTTGCAGCATTTCAAATGAAAAGTCAGTATAATTCTTATCTGTGTAATTTTCTGTGTGTTGTGTCTTTTCTCTGCCTGCTTTTTAGATTTTCCTCCTGGCTATGGATCACGTTATTTTTTCTTCTCATATCAAGTAGTTACTGTCTCTGATTTTTTAAAAGACACTTTATTTGGAAATAAATTTGTGCAAAGATTGTAGGAATAAGAGTAGTATTTATAACACCCACCATTTACCTAGATTAACCTATTGTTAACATTTCCCCATTTATTGTATTATTCTCATTATTTACCTAACTAATCATATCTTTTCCTCAACTACTTGAGAATAAGTTAAATATATTATGTCAATATATTTCTAAATATTTCAGTGTTTATGTCTTGAGAATAAAGATATTCTCTTATGTAATCATAGTATAGTTATCAACTGCAGTATGAGGGGGGACCCCCCAAAAACTGAAATTATCTTCTCAAGGGTGGGCCACTAGTAGTACAGGTTTCCTCTGCTGGGTGAGTGTCTAGGAACCCATCTGTATCACTGCACCAGCTGGCATTGTTGTGAGAGGCTGCATTTGGCTTCAGTAAAATTTTTTTGAAGACACTTTCAGTGTGTTTGCCCATTTCATGATGGGTGATTTATGAGTGCATCTGCCCACACTGTGCTGCATGCCCCCCATGCCCCACTGTTCCTATCCACCCGATCTTACCCTGAGCAACTCTTTTTTTGTTTCTGAGGATGAAAAAAGTCCTCAAAGGGAAACGTTTTGCCAATGTAGAAAAGGTGAAAAAAATGGCAGAAGCACTAAACGTATCAAAACTGAAGAATTAAAAATCTGATTTGAGCAGTGGAAAAAATGTTTTGCTAGGTGCATTGCATCAGGTGGAGAGTACTTTGAAGGTGACTAAAATTTAAACATGTAAGAATAAATACACAAGTTTTTTATAAGTAAATTCCAGTTTTGGGTCCCCTTCTCTTAAATTTAACATTAATACTTCACTTTTTCTAATGTACCATTTATTTTTAAATGTTGTCAACTGACTCAGTTATGTCCTTTATAACATTTGCCCCCCTCCATTACATGCCTCCATTTAGGATTGGGTATTGCATTTTATTGCCATGTCTTTTTAGTCTCCTTTAATTCAAAATATTTCCTCAGCATTTCTTTGTCTTATATGACACTGGCATCTTGAAGATCACAACCATTTTCAAAAATATAGACTGTCCTTCCTTTGGGCTTCTTCTTATGAATAGATTCAGGTTATACTTTTCAGCCAGAACACTTCATTAATGCGTCTTTTGCAGAGCATGGCATGTGGAGACCCACAATGTCCACCAGCCCTCCCTGGTGGTCATATTAGTTCTGATTACACAGGTTAGGTGTTGATCAACTTCCCCACTACATATTTACTATTCTTTTCTTTAGTAATTAATAAGAAGTCTGAGGGAGACACCTTAAGACCATACAGGTATCCTATTCTTCATCAAAATTCCCCCTTAGGTTTTGCAGTCATTGACAATTCTTGTTGAAACATTACTTACTCCGATGTTTGGAAAAGGAGGGCCCTCCAGCTCTCCCTTCCCCCTACGCTGATCGGTTGGTATGCAGCCTTCTTCTATAAACAAGAACCTTCTCTCTCCATATGTTTATTTATTTTCTTACTTGTTTTCTGACTGGACTCATGAATTTCAAATTTTCCCACATTTGGCCAGTGTGAGCATATCCAGTAGTTTTTGATTGTGTGATGAATATTGTTTGGTGAATATTATTATATTGTCGAGTTTTTAGATTTTGTTGTTTTCTTTTAAAGAACTTGGAAATTTGTTTTGGTAGGCAGTTATTTCAGGTCAGCATGATTGTTTCAAGGTTTCTTTAAAATGTTTTGTTGGGACAGTTCTTTTATAGCCTTTACTCTATGGCAGGTTTAGCACTGCTAGGAATTGTTTTTCCTCCAGGGGTCTCTACTGAGTGCACCAGGTCTTTTCCGGGGTCTCCCCATACTGACTGGTTAGAATTCTTATGTCTCTGGGAACTTTTTCTGAATTTTTTTAGCTTATAGGTCACCTGCCATCCTTTGGCCTCAAGACATTGTACTCCATGCACAGACAGCGTAGTATTCAGTAGCTATGTGAAGGGGCCTCCCATATCGATTTCTGGAACTCGGTCTCAGAAGCTCCAGTCCTCTGCCCAAATTCCAGTAGGTTCAGCCTCCCCAAACTACCCCTGTCTCCTCAACTCAGCAAGAACCCCCACTCTGCCCAGCAAGTGTCTCCAGACAGAAAGACATACAGTTGGAGGCCTCATCCTGCCCCTGTGTCCTCTCAGGCACAGACCTGCACCCTCTGTTGTCCCCTGACTGAAAGCAGTGGCTCAACAGATTTTGTCCCAGTTTTCTAATTGTGTCCTACAAAAGGGCAAGAATTGTGCCAGTGACTCTGATGTGGTTGGAAATGAAAGCTCTTACATTTCCATTTACACAAATTAAAAATTTTACTTGTTAATCTGGTAACAGGGAACCCCTCCTCATATAACAGAGTTTGGTGACTTAGCATTTTGTCTTTTTTTTTTTTCACTTGTACTTCAAGCTGTTTTAGATGAATCTGAGAATCCTTTCCAGAACCCAGAGCTGAGTCTTTTTTTCATGCATGTATCCTAGGCATGTGAACACAACACCACTGGGGACCACTGTGATCGGTGCCTGCCCGGCTTCTATGGGCTGCCTGCCCGAGGGACACCTGGGGACTGCCAGCCTTGTGCCTGCCCCCTATCCTCAGCCTCCAACAAGTAAGCCTGGCTCCTGCCTGACATGACCAGAGTTTCCATGCAGTTGTGTACTGATACTTTCAGAGCAATACTTTGTGTGCAATAAGAGTGTGGTTTTGCCCAGTGGTAATTAATAAGGATTAAAATGGAGGAATGGATTCTCTTTAAAAAATTTTTTGATGCATTAAATTATGCAAGGAAAGTTGTGTGATGGCAAGGACATTTGCACACTTTTTTTCTTTTGGTCTCAAGTTGGTCATTTGTTCTTTCATACACATATATTGTGTTCCTACCACTGGGCTAGGAGGTATAGGGGATGAATAAAACATGGTCCTGGGCTTAAAAGTTTTTGATATAATGAACAAAATATTTAGCTCATTGAGAATGGGCTGAATTCATTTAATTGATTCAACAAATATTTACTGCACACCTACTCTATACTGGGTATTGTGGTAGGTCCACCGAGTAGCAAACTTTATCTGTGGCTGCCGGCCCTCAGAATCCACAGTGTGGGCAGGACCACAGTGCAGCGGTGTCCACTGTGCAGGAGGAATCTGCCAGGAGCGACTCAGAAGCTCTTGATCTGAGACTTGAAGGATGAGATGGAGTTTGAAGGCAGCAGAGAAGGGCATCCTGGGCAGAAGGACTGAGTGTGCCAGGTGTGGCAGCATAAGCACGTCCTGTCTGAGGATGCATTTTTAAAGTTACTTTAATATGAGGTGGGATGGGAGGTGGAGACAGTCCCATGCAAGGCCTCGTATGTCACTGGGCCTGTGCTTCCTGAAGACCTCTCTCTCACTGGTTTACCCTTTAGAACCTCCTTCACCCACACCCAAAGAATTCCCCCATGGGGATTTTTATTTGAAACTCAATGTATAAGCAGATACAATCAGGGCTACTCTGCTGAAATTGTGAGAGACTCTCATCCGCCCCCATACCTCCCTTCACAGGCCTCCCCAAGATTCAGGAATAGTGTGAAGGGACTCTGATCAGCATAAGGGGTCCTTTGGGAAATCTGATTACTGAAGGTGGAAGCAAGCTCCCTCTTGGCCAGTGGGCCTGGGCTCTGAGGCAGGCAGAATAGTGCTAAGGGATCCAGAGAAGAGAAACTCAGAGCAGGCGTCCTGGAGGAGGTGACAGCTGAACTGAGCATTGGGGGTCGGCCAGGTGAACCCAGGCAGAGACGGGGAGAAGTGAGCTCTAGGTGGAGGGATGAGAAGAAGTGGGAAGCAGATAGTGTCCAGTGCTTATGTACGGTGGGCTATGAGGCCAGGGGCCTTGGGTTCTGGGCTAAGGACTGAGAACCCAATGAAAGTTTATAAGGACAGAAGTGGTAGAAGTTAAACATTTAAACTATTTAGAAATTCTATACTGTCCACTGGAAAATTGCACTCACTTCTAATGTTTTGATAGTTTCAGCCCCACCTGCCACCTAGATGATGCAGATGAAGTGGTCTGTGACCAGTGTGCCCTGGGATACTCTGGAACTTGGTGTGAGAGGTACACTGTGTTGCTCAACTATTTTCCAAAGGTTGCATTTAAAAACTTACTTTAATATAAGTTCTGTGTGTTATTTTTAAATGTGTAGTTAAGTGTGGTTTTATAGTTTTGGTATGTAATTATTATTTCATATAATTATAGAGAAAAACCAGTATATCAATTAAAAATTAATGTTGAAATGGCCTGAGAAGTTTTTGAGAATAGCATTTGAGGTCCTTGAACTAATCTTAGTTCTCATTAATAACAATAGGAATCAGCGAGGAATCAGTACTGTTGAACACACTTAAATATCTCATTACTCTGAATAATTCCATAGGGGAAGGGCGGTTTGATTAATAGCTGTCTTTTGGAGCCTGCAAGCCTGTGTGATCTGTTCCCACATGTGAGTCTCAGTGCCGCTTCTGGCTATAGTCCCTAGGACAGGGTGACATCCTTGAGTGCTGGGATGAGGGTCGAGCTGGCCTGGAGCCAGCTGCACATCCCCTTGGATTTATGGCTCATTTTGGATGCACTCTTCATTCTTCTCATTGAGTGAGGGAACTCTGTGAATGCTTGAACTTGGAGTTGCATTCCTTCCACAGTAAATCTTACATAATAAGAGTCAGCCTGATTGATTAACCATTCAGGGAACCCTTGGATAGTAGGGTAATGTCTAGAGAAATTGCATTTATTCAGATTCTCTTTTGATCTTTTGTGCAGATGCGCAGATGGTTACTATGGAAACCCAACAGTGCCTGGGGAATCCTGTGTTCCCTGTAACTGCAGTGGGAATGTTGACCCCCTGGAGGCTGGTCAGTGTGACTCCGTCACTGGAGAATGCCTGAAGTGCATCAGGAACACCGATGGTGCCCACTGTGAGAGGTGTGCTGATGGGTTCTACGGGGACGCTGTGATTGCTAAAAATTGCCGAGGTGAGTGTACAGTATGTGAAGTCTCTGTCCATTTACGTACTGGTGTCAAAAAGTGCTGCGGTTCCTTTACATGAGCGATTCTATGTTAATGCTGGGTGTGGACCTATGACCTGAGCTGTCCTTATCTATCTTATGTTAGCTTGATCAGTTACTTGCCTAGAAGTGGTGCACCCTTCTGTTTGAGGAGAAAGTGGGACTTGGCAAAGTACTGGGCACTGCTCCCAGGGACTGAGATCAGGGAAGAGTTATGCTCAAACCCTGTCAGGTTTATGAGGGAGATGCTAAGGGGTTTCATGAAGCAGATGGGATTTCAAGATGTGGTGTGTGAACAGGGAGACTCTACTCCTGGACACTGACATGTCTTTAGTGGTCTGTGCCTGACCTACCAATCCACGTTGCTCTGCATGGCTCTGCTTAGGTCCTTGAAATTATGGATCAGGTGGAATCATTCACTGAGAAAAGTATTAAAGCCTAAGTGCTAATACAGATTATGCCCCAGGTGAAATAATTAAAGCCTAAGGGCTAATACAGATATAGTTTGTACAATTTTTAAAGGAGTGAAAGATGTAAAATGTGAATTATAAGTTTTTTGGGTAATTTCCTATAATGCTGAATGCCTACTATGCCATTATAATGTGGTGACACAAGAGGGTGCTAGCGTTACAGAAAAGATATTTTTACTGGCACACATGAGAAATTAACAAGGTTTTATAGCCCTGGGCCAATCAACCTGATTTTCAGCAGTGTGGCCACCTTAATAGGCCATCGTATGATAGGTTATCATATCATATCATATCTAATCATATAGATACTTATGATAACTTGTATTCTTATCAAGCTTCAAAGTTTATGTAATGGTTTTACAATTTTCATGTCATTTCTTTTCATCTTTACTGCAAACCTTGATGAATTATTTCTTAGTTTATTGGTCATTTATTAAATATCTGTTGGAAATTTATGGTTCAAGTCTATTGGGGAACTACATATGGTGATGTAGAGAAGCATCTGTGGGGAGTTCTTAGGCTTCGGAGCCTGACTAATGTAGGGTAAAGTCCAGGGTTGATTACTGACCAACTCTGTGGCTTTAGGCAAATGTATTAACCCCTCTGAGCCACTATTTCCTTATACATAAAATGGACATGATCGTATGTATATATTAATGGGTTTCTGAGAAGTCAAAGGGATAACAAATTTAAAGGTCTAGACATTAAATAAATAGAGGTTATAATTGCTAGTGATCAACATTATTATTTTTTATTATTTTTCTGTATCAATGTTGTCCAACAGAAATGTCTGACAAACATGTAATTTAAATTTTTTCAGTAACCACATTTTAAAAAGTAAAAAGAAACAAATTAAATACATTTTAATATGTTTTATCTACTTAATATATAAAAAGTATTATCATTTTATCATTTTATCAAGTTTTAAAGTGTTAATGAATACTTGCTTTCTTTTTTTAATACCAAGTATTTAAAATTCAGTGTATATTTTATAATCCTTCTCATTTAGGATGCTTAATTTTCAGAAATACTTGATCTATAGTCTAGATTACATAGAAGCAATGTCAAAGGTTCATATACCCAAGTTGTTCAAACATTGAAAATTTCTCAATTGTGTAGCAAAAAGATATTTTCCTTTAACATGCACATCCATCCACATTGACAGAATGCTTCAGTATTTTGCTAGGGAGATAAAAAGGAAGATACAAAATAGAAGGTTTTGGTGATGAACAGAAGGTGGGGAAAGCAGGGTTAGGACAGGTAGAACTGGGGTCTGAGTTAAATTCTCGGTCCAGGCAGCTGGATTGGTTATGGACTGACACTGTCCTGGCTCTCTAGTTTCTGAGCATTTACAATTTTTATTCTTTTCTCATCTCCTTCCCCATCCCTACCTTTGATGAGATGAATTTCTCAAACTGTTTTTTAATATTTCACTAGAAATCCTTCCAGATCTATAACGAGGTCCCTCTTATGGGCTTCCCAGAGTTCGCTTCTACACACTAACGTAATACAATGTTTTATTAGGTTAACCCAAGTAAAAAAAACAAACAAACAGTATTTGGTATTATTGACATGGGACGTCTTAGGGAGTTTCGGGGAAGATGTTTGAACATTCAGGAGTGCAGGACTCAGGGAGGAGATAGAAACTGGGGAAGTGTTAGGTTCCTCATGGTAGTTGAAGTGGTGCTGTGGATACGATTGTCCCGGGCAAAGAGTGGCTCTGAGGGAGAAGAGGGTGTGGGCGCCCTGCCAAGCTCTAATATTATATAAAATATGTCAAGTGTGTCCTTATGAGAATTAAAATATATGTAAAATACCTGGAAGTTGGTAATTGGCAACTATTTTAAATTAATATTATTTATAACGTGAACAATTTTTATTAATAATTGCAATTATGATTGTTGTTATAGAAGAATATAGAAGCTGTGTGACCTATGGCAAGTTACATATCTTTTTAAGGTTGAGATTTCATACCAACCCCCCCCACCCCCCAAGAAAATTAGAGTACTTTCCTCCTAAGTTTGTTACGGAAGGTTAAATGAAATCAGCACAAACTGACTGGCACCTACTATGATGTATGTTTTGTGATGATCATACTTACAATGAACTTTTAATTCTCGCCAGAGGAAGGGGAAGCTGCAAGTGAGGCACAGAGGGAAATAAGTGAGAAATAGGGAGAAACCAAAGAGTGGGTGTCTGGGAGCCTTGGTAAAGGGGAGGCTCAAAAGGAAGAGAGTGATTACAGAGTCCCATCCCATAGAAAGACATGGCAAGTTGAAGACTGAAAATCTGCTCACTGAATTTGCACCTGGGAAGTCCCTGGAGACTTCAGGAGATGTTGTTTTGGCAGATAAGAGGCCAGGAGGGCACTGGACAGGGCCTGCTAAGGGGAATGGAGGGAGAGAGGAAGAGATAAGGAGTGTCAGGCAGATGGAAGCTTGGAGAGAAAGCTGAGGGGCTGTGTGTGAGAATATGTGTGTGTATGATGTTTTCAGTGGAGACAGTTGGGAATGGCTGGATGCTGAGGAATGTTTTAAAGCATGGGTTTTATTATTGTTTAGGTATGGCAAGGCCAGTGAATCAGGTGGTGACTATAATTGAGAAGACAGTTTGTTACTCACAGATGCCAGCATGGGGTTGCCATGTGGGGAAACTCCCACTTGGTCAGAAGGGAAAATGTGAGCTAGAGGTTTTTGCAGGAGGGGAAGGGCAAGGTAGGATAAACAGGTTTGAATAATTTTGGCAGGAGCTTTGGAGCCTAGGGGCTGCCCATAGTTGCCTGAGGTATGGCCCTGGGGTGATTAGGGCAAGTGGAGAGTAGGATGTGAGAGGGCTTTGGACTGGTTGGTTTGCATATGAAAGGTGTAGCTGTTCACTCTTTCTAGGAATTGACAAGTCCTGGGAAGGATAGTCTCTCCAGTGTCTGCAAGGCCCCAGAAGTCAAAGCATCAGAAATAAAAGAAATAAAAAGGCATGTTTGAGACAAAGAGTTAGTAGAGTGTTCAAAGTTTGGCTACAGGAATGGACAGAGCAGGAATGGACAGCCGTGAGTGGGGCCCACAGCACTTTGCAGGCCTCCACAGGAGCTGTTAGCATCACTCCGCTTACACGAGAGAAAACCTCTTGTGGCAAAGAGGCCACGTGCTTGGCCTTTGTCAGTCAGGGAGACAGAATTCCTTCTGACCTTCAGTCTCCAATTCCCAGAGTCTTCCACTGCTCTGCCTCCCACTGCAGTGTGCTGCCACACAAAGTGTGCTTGAGCTTGAGATAATTTGTACCTTTCCTTTCCTTTTTTTTACATCATTATACCAGAAATGGTAT